>NW_027174897.1:0-35582 GCF_000390325.3 Nicotiana tomentosiformis
GATACAAGAATGTAAAATTTCCTAAGGATTCGGAAGCCTCTCGAAGATAAGTACAGACGTCTCTATACCTATCTTCAAGACTCTACTAAACCTACTCATGACTCATGAGACCTATGTAACCTAGGCTCTGATACCAAATTGTCACGACCCAAAACCAACCGTCGTGATGGCGCCTATCGTGGAACTAGGCAAGCAACCTACTCAACCAGTTCAACCAAATAAAAACTTTGAAAATTAAATGGAAGCAGTTATTATTTAAGAAAAACCCTTTAAAAACCGAAATAAAACCATAACGTAATACAAATCTCTCCCAAATCCAGGGTGTCACCGAGTACATGAGCATCTATACCAGGATACAACCTACTACAATTTTTGAGGAATAAGAATTGAAATACAAATAAAGTTAATGAAGGAGAGTCAAGGCCTGCGAACGCCATGCAACTACCTCGATAGTCTCCGAGATCTCGACTCCTCACTCAACAGCCGCCGTAACCGGAAACACCTAGATCTGCACATGAAGTGCAGGGTGTAGCATAAGTATAACCAACTCAATAAGTAACAAGTCCAAACTTTGGACTGAAAGTAGTGACGAACTCAACCGGCACAGTTCAATATAGAAATAATAGTGCAAAAATGTAGACATGCTTTCAAGTTCGATAGATATCTCAAAACAGTAAAATGGATAAAATCTAAATGATATGAAGAATATAACTCCTCTACTTCTACATGCCAATGCACATGCTGTATATGACATGCCATGCTGACAGCCTCATGTGCTCACACTCTCAAATGATCAATCACTCAGTACTGTATATGGCCCATACGGCCCAGGGAAGATCCATCCCGGAATATATACATCACTGACTATCAGTCACCCAGTATTGAGTAGGGCCAATCCAGCCCGTGGAGAAGATCCATCTCCATGTATATAATGCTTCGGACAAGATCCATGTCCAGGGAAGATCCATCCCTAAATGTAATCAACCGCGCTCACAGGGGTGTGTACAGACTCTGGAGGGGCTCCTTCAGCCCAAGCACTATCATAAATTAGTATAACCGCTGCGACGTGTAGCCCGATCCTATAAATGTCAATCATAATCAGGCCCTCGGTCTCACTCAGTCATCAATCTCTCTAGTCTCTCTCTCTCACGGGCTCATAATGTCATGATACTAGCCCGAAAATAATGATATGATGTATTAATAAATAACAACAGAGACTGAGATATGATATGAAATGAATGAATATGACTAAGTACAAAAATATCAATGAAATCAGTAAGACAACAACAAGAAACGACCATTATGGGTCCCAACAGTACCGACATAAAGCCTAAACATGATATCTAGCATGAGTGACAACTCAATTACTTTATCACATGATGAAAACATGGATATTAACAAGATAGAACCACTAGACAGTGCCATGGAATTGACAAGGTCACAATTCTCACGGTGCACGCTCGCACGCCCGTCACTTGGCATGTGCGTCACCTTAATACCAATCACATAACACATAAATTCGGGGTTTCGAACCCTCAGAACCAAGTCTAGAAGTGTTACTTACCTCAATCCGAGCAAATCCCTACTCCAATACGCCTTTGCCTCGCAAATCGGCTTCCAAATGAAATGAATCTAGCCACAAACAATACAATACAATCAATACGGGCTAAAGGAATCAATTTAAAAAGAAATTACTAAGTTATAACTCAAAATTCGAAATTGGTTCCAAACCGCCCCCCGAGCCCACGTCTCGGAATCCAACAAAACTCATAAAATATGAAAGCCTATCCAACCACGAGTCCAACTATACAAGTTTTATTAAAATTCGACACCCAAATCCCCCAAATCAACTCTCCAAATCCCTAGCCTCAAACTCCCAAATCCTCAAAAACACACCAACTAGGTGGAAAAACAAATCAACGAGGAAACACGATTATTGAATAAAAATTAACACAAGGAGCTTACCTCAAGAATAATCTCGAAAATCCTCTCAAAAATCTCCAAAATCCGAGCTCAAAATGTTATAAATGGTGAAAATCTCGGAACCCACACTTAAATAGGTTCTGCCAAGCGATATTGCTTCTGCGGCTCACTTAGCCGCTTCCGCGACCTCGAAGGAGTGACTCCAAGTCTGCTTCTGCGTCTAACTCCGCACCTACATCCAAAATTCCGCTCTTGCGGACTCGCTTCTGCGAGAGAAATCTCCGCTTCTGTGGAACCCAGCTTCACAAGCCAATTCCGCTTCTGTGGCCCTCCTGCCGCATCTGCAGTCTCGTAGATGGGGGGAAAAACTTTGCACCTGTGACCATCTGCCTCCTCTCCTCAAACTCTGCATCTACGCTTCTATCCCCGCATCTGTGGGCTTGCACCTGCGGTCTCTCCTCCGCATGTGCGATTACACCAGAAATCGTCAAAACTTCAATAGCTTCTCGAATTCAGTTCCAATTCCGTTAACCACCCGAAATCAACCCGAGGCCCCCGGGACCTCAACCAAATATACCAACAAGTCCTAACACACATACAAACTTAGTCGAGCCTTTAAATCACCTCAAAAAACATCAAAAACATGAATCACACCCCAATTCAAGCCTAATGAACTTTGAAATTTCCAAATTCTACAAATGATGCCGAAGCCTATCAAATTACGTCTGATTGACCTCAAATTTTGCACACAAGTCACAAATGACACCACGAACCTACTCCCACTTCTTGAAATCCAATCTGACCTCGATATCAAAAAGTCCACCCCAATCAAATTTTCTAAATTTCCAACTTTCATCATTTCAAGCCTAATTCTACTACGAACGTCCAAATCACAATCCGGACACGTTCCTAAGTACAAAATCACTCAACGGAGATAACAGAACTATCAAAACTCAAATCCGGGGTCGTTTATACATAAGCCAATATCCGGTCAACTTTTCCAACTTAAGCTTTCCATTATGAGACTAAGTGTCTCAATTCACTCTGAAATCTCTCCGGACTCGAACTAACTAATCTGATAGGTAATAATACAGCAATAAAGAATAAATAGAGTAGTAAATGGGGGAACAATGCTGTAATACTCAAAACGACCGATTGGGTCGTCACACTACGGCCTCCACTGCCGTCACTACCCCTCCCCCTCCACCTCCTAAAAATTCGATTTGAAAGCATATTTACGTTTCTGCACTGTTATTTCTATATTGAACTGTGCCGGTTGAGTTCATCACTACTTTCAGTCCAAAGTTTGGATTTGTTACTTATTGAGTAGGTTGTACTCACGTTACACCATGCACCTCGTTTGCAGATCCAGGTGCTTCCGGTTACGGCGGCTGCTGAGTGAGGACTCGAGATCTTAGAGACTATCGAGGTAGGTGCATGGCTCTCGCATGCCTTGACTCTCCTTCAGTATCTTTATTTGTATTTCAGTTCTTACTCCTCAGACATTATAGTAGGCTGTATCCTGCTATAGATGCTCATGTACTCGGTGACACCCTGGTTTTGGGAGATATTTATATTGCGTTGTGCTTTTATTTCGGTTTTTAAAGGATTTTTCTTAAATATTAACTACTTTCGTTTAAATTTCAAAGCTTTTATTTGGTTGAACTGGTTGAGTAGTTAGCTTGCCTAGTTCCACGATAGTCGCTATCATGACGATTGGTTTTGGATCGTGACAATATCACTCAAACTTCTCTTTCTAACATCCTTAGAACATCGGCCTAGTTGATTGAATATGGACATTGGTGGATATAATGGATCATTTACACAGTCGACAGTGTGCCTATTGGGCCTATTCCTAGAACATGGCACGTTACTCTCAAAATAATAAGAACAAAAATGTGAAGTTTCCTTTGCAAGATAGGCTTCACATATAGATCCTTCAATCCTATTCCTCTGCGTATCAAATTATTTGCATTTGCCAATTGTCCTACATAATGTCATGTTAGACAAGAACATTCAATTAAATAAATAGAATATTACATCAAACTTATAATATTATCTCTCAAAGGGATACATCCATCTGCATTGAACAAGCCCTCAGAGTCATGCCTCGTGTACAAGGTGGATTGGAAGGTGTTCCATTACATCAAAGAAACCGCATGGAAATATTTTTTCCATCTTACTAGAAGTTACACAAATGTTCTGATCCATTCGAAGTAGGTTTTCTTCCCTTAAGGTGGTAGAACACAAGTGTTTGAAAAATAAACTAATCTCTGTGATGGGTTTCTAGATTGTTTCAGGCAAACCACAAAATGCAATAGGCACTAAGGTCTCTATGAAAACATGACATTAATGACTTTTCAAATGGCTCAACTTCCCTACCTCAATAATGACCCTCAGGCATCTTCAATTTCGTAACCCAATCACAAATTTGTCGTCTTTCCTCCAAAGTGAATGTGTAACTTTCTTTGGGCTTGAACACCTTACCATTATTTGTTGTCTTCAAGTATAATTCATGTCGCCTGCAATATTCTTGAAAGTCCATTCTATCCTTCGGGTTATCTTTTGTCTTACCTTTAACATCCATCACTGTGTTGAACAAATTATCAAAATAATTCTTCTCAATATGCATGACATCAAGGTTGTGTAGAAAAATATTATCCTTCCAATAAGGCAACTCCCAAAATATACTTTGTTTCGTCCAATTATGAGTAAACACTATATCCGGGGAATCTAGAAGGTGGAGCCCCAGTAACTTTAGTGAAGTTCTGGACCCTCTCCCAAATTTCTTCACCTGAAAGTATCGGAGGTGGCGAATCATATTCCACTTTATTCTTTTTGAATGCATTTTTCATCCTTCTAAACTCATGATCATCATGCAAGAACTGACAATGACAATCAAACCATGATTGCTTTCGGCCATGTTTCAAAGTGAACGCTTTACCATTTTCCATGCAGTAAGGACAAGCTAGCTTCCCAACAGTCATCCACCCAGACAACATTCCATACGCAGGAAAATCGTTAATAGTCCATATTAAATTAGCACGTAATTTGAAATTCTACTTGGTTGATATGTCATATGTTTCAACACCATTATACCACAACTGTTTTAGCTCATCAATCAAAGGTTGCAAATATACATCAATCAAACTTTTCGGATTACGTGGACCGGGGATAATACAATTTAAAAATATATATGGACTAGTCATACACAACTCAGGTGGTATATTATAAGATCTAAGAAAGACTGGCCAGTATGAATATGGTGTCGTAGATGTAGAAAAAGGCGTGAAGCCATCCGCACATCGAATGTTCCTTGGTTCACTAGCATAATCTGGATATGTCCTATAAAAGCGCTTCTAAGCTTCTCTATCTGAAGGATGACATGTAACACCAGGTGGTGTTCTATTTTCAAAGTGCCATCTCATATGAGGAGCAGAACTCATTGACACATATAACCTCTTTAACCTAGGTATAAGAGGTAAATAATGCATCGCCTTCACAGCGACCATATTCCTGCTGGAAAGCCTCTTGAAGCGAGGTTTTTCGCATAATTTACAACTTTCTAAATTTGCATCATCTTTATAATATAACATGCAACCATCTTCACAACAATCAATTCTCATCGACGAAAGTCCTAACTTAGAAACCAATATCTTTGCCTTATAGAAATCACCAGGTAAGTTGATATTTGGGTCAACTAGTTCACTCATAAGGTCAATGA
The DNA here is from genome assembly GCF_000390325.3 of Nicotiana tomentosiformis. Taxonomy (NCBI): domain Eukaryota; kingdom Viridiplantae; phylum Streptophyta; class Magnoliopsida; order Solanales; family Solanaceae; genus Nicotiana; species Nicotiana tomentosiformis. The sequence continues at coordinate 5,648 of NW_027174897.1, forward strand.
AATACTCCATGGCCGCTTGAGAAATATTCCAATCAGATTTGATACTTAGTAATCTAACTGCAACAGACAACTCAGAGTGCGGACTTCCTTCACGTAGTGGACGACTAGCTTCCTCTAACTGTTCATAAAATCATTTTGCATCATCATTAGGAGTTTGTTCAACATTTTCATTGGGCTCACCCCTGGTGTGCATCCCAAAAGCATCCGCAACCATTTTCTGAATTCTAGAATCATGATTTCTATTATCCACCGACCTACTACTTTCACCAATAACCATGTTATGAAATATTCCACTGCTATCATCGATCTCCCCATGATTAGTCCACACAAAGTAATTATCTATAAACTCCTTCCTATAAAGATAAAACTTAACTTCCTCCGATTTTTTAAACTTCACACAATCGCACTTGACACAAGGGAACCTCATTACTCCTTCAATTTGGTATTATAAAAGTTACATTGCATGTGTAATAAAGTCATCAACCCCTTCTACAAATCCTCCTGCAATCCCCTCCGATTAGGATAATTCCTATTATACATCCAAGTATGATGTTCCATCTATACAAATAAAAAAGAATTAAGATATTTCCATAAGTATTACAACTACTTAATATATTCTACAATTATAAATTACTTAAATCTTTTTTAGTTAATTAAGATAATTAATTTTTAATAATTACACCCAAAAGGTTCAACAATTATCCCTAAAATTTCAACCATTACCCCTAACAGTTTAATTCATATCCTAAAAGTCCAACCCATACCCTAAACAATTTAATTAATACCGTAAACAATTCAATTACCCCTAAAAATTCAATTCATACACTAAAAGTTCAATTCACAAGAACAAATCCTAAAAACACAATTCAGTTCAAATTTAAACATTCAATTCCTAACAATATTACTTAGGTGAATACAAACTTAAACATTGAATTTACACCCAACCGGTAGGGGCAGTGGCGGCAGTGGATGCCGTAGTGTGACGACCCAACCGGTCATTTTGAGTATTACAGCATCGTTCCTCTATTTACTGCTCTATTTATGTTTTATAGCTGTATTATGGCTTATCAGATTATTTAGTTCAGGTCCGGAGAGATTTCGGAATAAATTGAGACACTTAGTCTCATAATGGAAAACTTAAGTTGGAAAAGTTGACCGGATGTTGACTAATATATAAACGACCTCGGATTCAAATTCTGATAATTCGAATAGCTCTATATGGTGATTTTGGACTTAGGAGAGTGTCCGGAAAATTATTTGGAGGTCCGTAGTGGAATTAGGCTTGAAATGACGAAAGTTGAATTTTTGGAAAGTTTGACCGGGGGGTTGACTTTTTGATATTGGGGTCAGAATTTGATTTTGGAAATTGGAATAGGTCCGTAATGTGAAATGTGACTTGTGTGCAAAATTTGAGGTCAATCGGACTTGATTTGATAGGTTTCGACGTTGTTTATAAAATTTGGAAATTTCAAAGTTCATTAGGCTTGAACTGGAGTCTGATTTTTGATTTTGACGTTGTTTGACGTAATTTGAGGCCTCGAGTAGGTCTGTATTATGTTATGGTACTTGTTAGTATGTTCGGACGGGGTCCCGAGGGGCTCGGGTGAATTTCGGACGAGGTTCAGATCATTTTCATTTCATGTTGCATTGGTGAAGATTTCTGGTTTTTGTGTGACCGCACCTGCGGAGTGTTGGGCGCAGGTGCGGCGCCGCAAAAGCGGCAGTATTGTCGCAAAAGCGTGAAGGGGAGCTGAGTGTGAGGATCGCAGATGCGGGTGCTTGGATGTACCTGCGCAACCGCTGATGCGGTTCACGTGCGCAGAAGCGAGCATCACAGATGCGACCATGGCCATCGCAGTAGCGTCCTGGCTCGCAAATGCGTGCATTTTTTCGCAAAAGCGAGGGTCGCAGGTGTTACCTCTTGTCCGCAGATGCGGAAGTCACTGGGCAGAAGCTTTAAATAGTGGGTTTTGGTTTCTTTATTCATTTTCGGATTTTGGAGCTCGGTTTGGGCGATTTTTGAGAGGAAGTTTTCCACACAACTTGGGATTCGAGCCGTTCAAAGGTTGATAAGTGCAGAATGGAATTTATGGAGCATTGTTTAGCTTGCTCGGCATTGGATTCGTCTTGTTCGAGGTAAGTAACTCTTCTAATCTTGGAATTAAGGGTATGGACCCTGATTATACGTGTTATGTATTTGGTGTTGAGGTGGCGCACATGCTAGGTGACGGGCAAGTGGGCGTGCACTGTGTGAACTGTGACTTTGTTATTTCTGTGGTATTGTATAGTTACCTGAACTTATCTGACGTCATGAAATCTCTACGTACTAGAGGTATTAAGCTGTGATTCATGTTAGAAGCCATGTCTAGGCTATATGCTTATTCTGTTGGGACCCACTGAGGTCATTTCTGCTCTTGAGTTATCTGCTTTCATTGCATTACATACTCAGTCATACGCATTCATATGCATATCATATCTCAGTCTCTATTGTTATTTATTGATGCATCATATAATTGTTTTCGGGCTAGTATCATGACATTGTGTGCCCGTGAGGGAGAGACTAGAGAGATTGATGACTGAGTGAGGCCGAGTGTCTGATTATGAGTGACATTTATGGGACCGAGCTGCACATCGCAGTGATTATACTGAGTTATGATAGCGCTTGGGCTGAAGAAGTCCCTCTAGAGTCTGCACACACCACCAGTGAGCGCCGTCGATATTATTGAGGGATGGATCTTCCGTGGACATGGATCTTGTCCGAAGCATTTATACCTAGGGGTAGATCTTCTCCACAGGCTGGATTGGCCCTACTCGGCACTGAGTAACTAATGATCAGTTGATGCGTATATTCCGGGATGGATCTTTCATGGGCCGGATTGGCCATATACAGTACCGAGTGATTGAGCATGATGAGTGAAATGTGAGAGACAGTGAGATTGAGTACTTTGAGAGTGTGAGTACATGAGTTCATCTATGAGATACATTGCATTGACATGCACACGTGACATACAAGCATAGAGATGTATTTTCTTCATGTTGTATGGTATCACGTCATTCATGACTTTTTACACATATTGGCCTATGGGCATAGTGATGCATTTTTCCACTAGCTATCTGGAAAGAAAATAAAACATCTTATTTATTATTGAAAGAATTTTTGGGAGAATTACTGTTTTCAAACTTACTCATATTTTTGGCAACTTTGGTAAACGATTTGGGTTTTCACTGATGTACTGGAAAGGCAAAACTATTTTTCAGAAATCATGATTTAGCTGAGCATTTATTCTTTGAGTTACTTCTTGTATTACTTGCGTTATGTTGTTATAAATTGTTGTTGGTTATGGGAGTGGAACTCTGACCTTGGTACAAGCTCGTCACTACTTTCAACCTAAGGTTAGGTTTGTTACTCATTGAGTATATGGGGTCGGTTGTACTCATATTACACTTCTGTACCTTACGTGCATAGGTTGGCTGCTGATGTTGCTGTGTTTGTTGGGAGTTGGATCTGAAGATGTACCTGCATTCCGGGTGTAGCTGCCTCTTGTTCATGGTAGTCTTAAATTCATAAAACTCTGTTTATGTACTTTTCAAACAGATGATGTATTTACTTCATACCAGCTTTGTAAACTCTATTCTTAGAAGTTCATGATTTGTACTACCAGTCGTGGGGGAATGTATAAGATTTATATATTTTCTTTTACTTAATTGCTTTATTAATTGTTATTGAAATTGGTTAGTGGCAAATTGGCTTACCTAGCGGGTTGGGTTAGGTGACATCACGACTAATTAGATTTTTGGGTCGTGACACGTAGCAACGGGCAGTGACCGGGGAGGGGGGGGAGGGGAGGGGATTTGTGTGAGGGAAATAGAGAAGGAGAGGGGGAAGGGTGTTGTGTGTGTGATGGAGAAGAGAGGGGGGAGTTAGAAAATTTTGAGAAGAGAGTAAGAGAAATAAGAGTAAAATCCCGTATTTGGGATCTTGATTTAGAATTACCGACCAACGTTGGTCGGTAATGTTGGTCGGTACACTAAGTGACCGGGCGTTGACTGTGTTTGACCATTAACCGACCAACTTTGGTCGGTTATTTAAAACAAAAACTAAATTATTTTTTTTGTGTTTTTATTTCTTAAAATATTATAAACTATAAAAAATTAATATAAACTATAAGCATTTATTTTATTCACAAATATATATTTACTATAAATAATTATAAACTATAATCTTAATCTTTATAAATACTTATATTAACAAATTACTTTTAATAAATTATAAGCATATATTTTATTAACTCATATATATATAATTAATCAATCATAATAAAAAGAATAAAGGTATATATATGAGACATTTATTTTATTCAAATTTTACATTTCGTTTTATATATTCATTCGTTTTATAACTAATTACAAATCACATAGATTAATAAATATCGGTCAAGACGTTTTACCTTTTGTATTCATCTATCTAAGTTAATTTTCTAAGTTATAATTAAGTATATGAGTAATGTCACACACACAAACACACGCACACACACACACTATATTGTAATTGATGATCAATCACATACATTACTACATTATCAATTGATGAATTGATAAACCAATATTATTCTATTTTAAATATGATTAGTTGATTGTTATGTTAACTCGTTTACTTAGTGTTAATAACATCTTTCGTTTCTTTAATTTGTGATCCATATATACATGTCAAAGATGTTTAGTATTAATTCTTCTACATTTCATTCATTCATCACTGATAATGCATGACATAGATTAATCGATATAGGTCGAGACGTTTTGTTTTTAATATTCATCAATGCATCTAAGTAAGTTATAAGTCGATGAATCAATTTACAAATATATATATTTGATGATGATCAATTATATATACTAATTAGATTATTGCTTCTTTACAAGTCTATCCCCAAAAGAACCCGACCCTGTGGCCCTAAAGCTTTGTGTTCTTAGATGTGGCTATACCTATATATATATATATATATATATATATATATATATATATATATATATATATATATATATATATATATATACACACACACACACACACACACACACTTCGTTGTACTAATTTAACTATATATATCTTGTTATAGTATATGTTAGGGTATTCATTATTTGTATTTCAAAATAAAGTGTTAACAGATTATATTTATATTATTTAGATAGTAAATATTAATATGATTCAAAAGTTTGACCATGTTTGACCTATGAACTGACCGAAGTTGGTCGGTTATTTTCTAGAAATTATATTTACCGACCAACGTTGGTCGGAAAAATATTCCCCTGCAATAACCGACCAACTTTGTTCGGTAAATTTAACTATAAATTATTAAAATATAAAATATTGGGTCCATATTACCGAACAATGTTAGTCGGTAATCAAAAAGGTGCTTTGACTAAGCAAGTTTGACCACTGCGGTCAAATGTTTGACCAATATACCGACTAATTTCGGTCGGTATATAATTTTTAAAAATATAAAATATTTTTTTGGTAGTTTCCGTCCGTGTTGGACGATTTTTTGGTCGCTTTTGTTGACACACCAACGTTGGTCGATATCACTTGATTGGTTTTTTTTCGGATTTCTAGTAGTGATACTTAATGGATCAAGACTCGCTTTTTTTATGTTAAAAAAGATCTCAAAATTTTCAATATATGACTTTAGCTTCTCTTTTAAGAATATACTTCAATTTAAATATAATATTATATTGAAAAATTTTTCGCGCTTCGCACGGATGTTAAGAGAAACTAAAATGTGGCTAAATAATTATAGTTATAATATTTATCCTTTGATCAATTTTATCTTATTCTATATTCTCCAACCGTAACACTGTCACAACCCAAAATCCCACCACAGGCGTCGTGATGGCACCTAGTCTCTAAGACTAGGTAAGCCGATTTAGATTACCTTTTGAAGCCATTTTTTAAAAAACTAATGGCGAAAATAATTACAATACACAACCTCCCAAGACTGGTAGTACTGAGTCAAGAACTCTAACTAAATACATGGAATGATCACGAGAACCGAATATACAATACTGTTTGATTACAAATTAACAGTACAATAAAATAAAAAGACTCCAAGGGACTGCGACGGCCAAACAGCTCTACCTTAAATCCTTACGATCGCGCTTTAACTCTGCTCAAGTCCGATATCTCCAATACCTGGCTCTACACAAAAATATGTGGAAGTGTAGTATGAGTACACCACGGTCGGTACCCAGTAAGTATTAAGACTAACCTCAGTGGAGAGGAGACGAGGTACAGTCAAGACACTCACTAGTCTAATAATCTGTGCAATATAATATACAAAGTAATAGGAAATAAATAATAATAAGGGCAGGATAAAACAACTAGTGATATGCACAACAAGCAACAAGAATACCATTAATATCACTCAATAATTAATAAACTCAATTACACCCAATTAAATCAAGTCCTTCAAATAAATGTCTTTCATATATAATTCTTCTAGATAACTGTGATGATCCAAAAGGTCATCTTATGTTTTAGAACTCGAATATGCACTCTTAAGCCTTAAAAATCTCATTTTTACCCTCCTCGATTTGCGTGTGCAGTCCGGGAAGATTTTCGGAAAGCTTTTATGTTGAAAATTGATGAAAATAAAAATTTATGCCTTAAAAAGTTGATTTTATTTGACTTCGGTCAATATTTTTGGTAAACGGGCCCGGATCCATATTTTGACAGTCCCGGTGGGTCCGTATCGAATTATGGGACCTGAGAGTATGCCCGGAATCGAATTCGGAGGTCCCTAGCTTGAGTTATGAATTTTTGATGAAAATTAAAAGTCTGTAAATTGCTTGTTTTTAAGAATTGATTGATGTTTGGCATTGTTAGTACCGGGCCCGTATTTTGGTTCCGGAGCCTAATATAGATTCATTATGATATTTAAGACTTGTCTGTGAAATTTGGTGAGAAACGGAGTTGATTTAACGTGATTCGGACGTCCAATTGAGAAGATAGGAGTTTTAAAAGTGTTCTTGAGAATTTCATTTGATTTGGTGCTAAATTCGTAGTTTTAGGTGTTATTTTGGCGATTTGATCGCACGAGCAAGTTTGTATGATATGTTTTAGACTTGTGTGCATGTTTGGTTTGGAGCCCCGATGGCTCGGATGAGTTTCAGGTAGGCCACGAGATGTTTTGGACTTTTAAAATCTGGTATTTTGCTGCAGTAGGTGTTCTAGAAGGTCCTTCTTCGCGTTCGCGAAGGTACTCTCATGAACGCGAAGAGTAAACTGGCAGCTAAAGTTTTCTTCTTCACGAATGCGAAGGCTTAGTCGTGAACGCGAAGCGATAGGGGCGTTACCCTTCGCGAACGCGACTAGCTCCTCGCGAACGCGTAGTGTTAGGCACACCTGGGGGGAGGGTTGGACGTTCCTTCCTCGCAAACGCAAGCAATGTCTTGTGAACGCGAAGTCCGGGGGGAGTAACCATTGCGAACGCGAGCAGGGTCTCGCGAACGCGACAGTGGCCTCGCGAACGCGATGCACACTGTCGCCCAGTGCATAAAACAGAATCAAACACTGGTTTAAGCCATTTCTTCAACATTTTTTAAGAACCAAACGGGTAGAGGCGATTTTCAAGAGTCATTTTCTTCCCCAAAGTGTTGGTAAGTGATTCTAAACCATTTTATTTCAATTATTCATTACATTTCTTGAATTATCAACCTAAAATCTAGAGGTTTCATGGTAGAATTAGGGGTTAGGGTAGAAACTAGGAATTTCGGAAATTTAGGGATTTAGACCTCAATTTGAGGTCAGATTCCAAAACCAATTATATATTCGGGCTCGGGAGTGAATGGGTTAATGGATTTTGGTCCGAACCTCGAGTTTTGACCAAGCGGGCCCGGGGTCGATATTTCGACTTTTTGGAGGAAAATTTGGGAAATTTAATTTATGCAATATAATTGATTTCTTTAGCAATATTTGATATTATTGAGTCATTTTTGAATAGATACGAGTGGTTTGGAGGTGAATTCCAAAGGAAAAGCTGTGATTGAAAATTAAGTGGCCTTCGGAGCAAGGTAAGTGTTGTGTCTAACCCTGACTTGAGGGAACTAGGAACCTTAGATTATTTTCTAAGTGAAATTCATGTGAGCGGCGTATATGTGAGGTGACGAGTACTTATGCACCGCCAATTTACCTGTTTTTCCATGTTTCTTCCGTTTTCTTATATTGTCTCTTCCTATGCCTAATTGCTACATGTTTATACTAGTGTTGTTAAATTGATCGTCATTATCATGTTTACGGATTTTCTGTTGGTAATCGAGTATTTATTTAAAAGTTGAGATTTATATTGTGAAACCAAATGTTGAAGTAAGGTTTGTACTTGTTATTCTATCTCCCTATTGTTATTTATGCATTGCATTATGGTAAGGGAGCGTGTTAATGCACGAAGGGTGATGCCGTGCCATGATATGAGAGTTAATGCACGAAGGGTGATGCCGTACCATATTGTGAGTGTTAATGCACGAAGGGTGATGCCGTGCTATATTGTGAGTGTTAATGCACGAAGGGTGATGCCGTGCCATATTTTGAGTGTAAAAGCACAAAGGGTGATGCCGTGCCATGATACGAGAGTTAATGCACGAAAGGTGATGTCTTGCCGTTTCTATTGATTTTATGGCGAGATTGAGAGTAAAAGCACGAAGGGTGATGCCGTGCATTTTTTCTTACTGTATTCACTATTCCTATTGATTCATGGTATATTGACTGCTCTGGTGATCATTCTGTTGTAGTTCTTTATCTTGTATTCCCCTCAGTATGTTCCCCTCCCGACATTTCCTGTTTAGTTCTTCATTTCTGTTATTTGTGTATACACTGTTAAATTATACAGGTTGATTTGTAGGTGCCTTGCCTTAGCCTCGTCACTACTTCGTCGAGGTTAGGATCGACACTTACCAGTACATGGGGTCGGTTGTACTGATACTGTACTCTGCACTTTCTGTGCAGATTTTGGTACCAGCTCGGGTTGATCGAGATTTTTTTGCTATTGGTCCGCTGTCCGGAGACTCAAGGTAGATCTGTTGGCGTTCACAGACCTTGAAGTCCCCGTCTATCTTCTCTGTCCTACCGTTTCTTTCATTCAGACAGTTGTATTTCTTTCAGACTATTACTTGTGGAAAATTCTAGAATGCTCGTGAATTATGACTCCAGATCCGAGTGGTAGTAATTAATACAGTTTTATAATATTTCGCACATATCATATTTCATCTTAGTTAATTATTGTTATTTACTGAATGGAAATAAGGAATTGGTTTAATGATTTTCTAACAATGGCTTGCCTAGCAAGTGAAATGTTAGGCGCCATCACGGTCCCGTCGGTGGGAAATTTTGGGTTGTGACAAGTTTGTATCAGAGCACTAGGTTGCCTAGGTCTCACGATTCACGAGCAAGCTTAGTAGAGTCTAGAGGATCGGTACAGAGATGTATGTGCTTATCTTCCAGAGGCTATGAAGTTTAGGAACAAGTTTCACTTCTATTCTTCTTTGTCGTGCGATTTTGCTTTCTCAATACTGATTGAACTCTTCTACTCTTATTCTGTCGCAGATGGCGAGAACACGTATCACTTCCTCAGTTGAGCAGCAGCCAGAGCTTCCAGTGACAGCTCCTACGCGGGGCAGAGGTCGAGGCAGGGGCAGGGCTCAGCCTAGAGCCCGAGCAGCAGCCCCAGCAGTGGAGCCTCAGATAGAGCTTGACGAGGAGGTTCCAGCCCAGACTCTTCCTGCCGGACCAGCCCAGGTTCCGGAGGGGTTCATTGCTACCCAGTAATTCAGGACGCTTTGGTCCGTTTGGTGGGCCTTATGGAGAGTGTGGCCTAGACTGACGCATTTCCCATGGCACCAACAGTCTCTCAGGCTGGAGAAGGAGCCCAGACTCCCACCACTCCCGCTCCAGGGCAGATAGCTCCCCAGTATCAGGCTCTAGCAGCTCAGCTAGTCGGATTAGTTCAGCCAGTTATTGCGGCACAGGTCGGAGATGGGCCAGCTATATCTTCTGAGGCTTTATGGAGATTGGACAGGTTTACCAAGCTCTTTCCTGTTCACTTCAGTGGTGCTCCTTCAGAGGACCCCCAGGAATATCTTGACAGTTGTCACGAGGTCCTTCGAAACATGGGTATAGTAGAGACCAATGGGGTTGATTTTGCTACATTTCAGATGACTAGTTCCGCCAAAAAGTGGTGAAGAGATTACTTGTTGACCAGACCAGCTGGGTCGCCTGCTCTTACTTGGGACCAATTCTTTCAGCTCTTCATAGAGAAGTTTCTGCCTATCACATTGAGAGAGGAGCGTCGCCGTCAGTTTGAGCATCTCTAGCAAGGCGGTATGACTGTTACTTAGTATGAGACCCATTTTGTGGATTTGGCCCATCATGCTATTCTTCTGCTTCCCACCGATAGAGAGAGGGTGAGGAGGTTTATTGATGGACTTGCTCAGCCTATCAGATTGCAGATGGCTAAGGAGACTGGGAGTGAGATTTCTTTTCAGGCGGCTACTAATGTCGCCAGACGAGTCTAAATGGTTCTTACTCAGGGAGGTCAGGGATCTGACAAGAGACCTCGTCATTCCGGTGAGTTCAGCGGTGCCTCATCTAGAGGCAGGAGTACTTTTGGTAGAGGCCATCCTCCAGGCCGTTTCATTCAGCGCTCCAGGCATCCCACGGTGCCTCAGGTGGTCGTCGCCCTCAGAAGTATTATTCCGACCAGCTAGCCTAAAGTGCACCACCAGCTCCTATTAGTGCACCTCCACTCGAGAGTTATCAGGGTGGTTATTCAGGTCGACAGGGTCAGTTTCAGGGTCAACAATCATAGCAGCCGAGGTTATGTTATACTTGTGGTGATCCGAGGCACATTGCTAGATTTTGCCCTCGAGCAACGGGAAACTCTCAACATCAGAGTTCTCGTGCCATGGTTCTGACACTAGTTGCTGCACCACCTGCTCAGCCAGCCAGAGGCAGGGGTCAGGCAGCCAGAGGTAGAGGCCAGACTATTAGAGGTGGAGTTCAGGCCGTTAGAGGTGGAGACCAGCCAGTTAGAGGCCGTCCCAGAGATGTAGTTCAGGGTGGTGGGGCCCAGCCCCGGTGTTATGCTTTCCTAGCCAGGCCTGAGGCTGAGTCATCTGACACTGTTATCACAAGTACTATTTCAGTTTGCAGTAGGGATGCTTCAGTTCTATTTGATCCGGGATCTACTTACTCCTATGTGTCATCCAATTTTGCTTCCTATTTGGTTGTGTCCCGTGATTCTTTGAGTGCTCCTGTGTATGTGTCCACACCAGTGAGAGATGCTATTGTTGTAGATCGTATTTATTGTTCGTGTGTGGTCACCATTGGGAGTCTTGAGACTTGTGTAGATCTTCTACTTCTCGACATGGTTGATTTTAATTCTATACTGGGTAAGGATTGGCTGTCATCTTATCATGTTATATTAGATTGTCACGCCAAGACGGTAACCTTAGCCTTGCAGGGATTCCTCGATTAGAGTGGAGAGGGAATCTTGGCCATTCTGCCAGCAGGGTTATCTCTTATGTGAAGGCTCGGCATATGGTCGAGAAGGGGTGTCTAACTTATTTGGCTTATGTCTGTGATTCTAGTGCGGAGGTTACTTCCATGGATTCGGTGCCGGTTGTTCGTGAGTTTCCAGAGGTGTTTCCTGCAGACCTGCCGGGGATACCACCCGACAGGGATATTGATTTCTGCATTGATTTAGCTCTGGGCACTCAGCCTATTTCCATTCCGCCAAATCGCATGGCCCCCGCCAGAGTTGAAAGAATTGAAGGAGCAATTGCAAGATTTGCTTGATAAGGGCTTCATTAGACCTAACGTCTCGCCCTGGGGTGCACCTGTGTTGTTTGTGAATAAGGCTGGCAAGTGGGCCGGTCCAGGCCCGAGACCGGCCCGGGACCGCGGGCCAAACGGGCCTGGTCCGGTCTCGTGGGCCGGTCCTATAATTTGGGCCCGCCAGGCCCGGAACCGGACCGGGACCGGCCCGGTCCCTTAGCGGGCCTAGCGGGCAATAGCCATTGGACTGTCAAAAATAGCCGTTGGGCTGTCAAAAATAGTCGTTGGCTATTTATGAAATAGCCATTTAACCCTTCAACTTTGTTTTAATCCCAAACTTTTTATAATTATACTTTTTCCCTATTTTCAACTATAAATACCCCATCATTATTTTATTTTTTCTTACAAAATCATCAATCTATCACAATCTCTCTCTAATTTACTTCTATAATTGCTACTATTGCTTACTTTATTGTTACAATTTGTGAAACAATTGTGAAGTTGGTTAATTGAAGTTTTCAACGATAATCAATTTCCAACAAGCTGTTCGTCAATTCGGTAAACTCGTTCCAACTCTTAAATTTTAATATTATAATTTTGTTTGTTTTATTTACTTTGCTTGATTAATTAAGATGGCTTATTCCTTAAAAAATATGTTTAGTAAAAATAAGGAAAAATCGAAGAGTGGTGAATCTAGTGGCCAATATGTTCCTCCTCCACTTCCCCCGGCTCCCCGACCCAAACATGTTACCCGTCCTACACCTCCTATTTTTGATAGCGATAATAGTTTATTACAATTTACCGAGAGTCAATTTTGCCATGATATTACACCCGGTGAACAATTAAACCATGAATATATGAATGCTCTTTATGGTAATCCAATTATTGATGAAAATGATGATGAAGAAATAGATTTTGATGAAACGCAACCGGATGATGATACACCCACTAGTCCTACTCCTGAAGTTAACCCAACTAATAATAATCTAGATGATCCCTCGTCTGACCCTCCTATTAGTGCCCCTACTTTTTCTAGACAACCTTCTAAACGGGCAGAAACATCTCTTGTTTGGAAATTTTTTACTCAACTAAGAGAAAAAATAGGGCTAAGTGTAAAACTTGTGGCAAAGAGTTAGTTTTTCAATATGTTGGAAGTAGGGGGAGGGAGGGGACGGGAAGTTTGACTAGACACATATTGCTACACCCTCAAGATAAAGCTAGATATTTTCGTATGAAAGCTTTGGCTGAGGGGACAAGTGCACCTAGTCAGGCTGACCTTAGTACCGGGTCAAATCAATTTCAACCGGGAATTAACACTGTTACCGGTGGTATTTTATATTATGATCCAAAAAAAGATCGGGAAGAATTGGCAAAAATGGTCACTGTTATGTGCTTACCCTATAGTTTTCCTTCTAACCCCCACTTTGTGCATTATATTAGAAAAATTTATAATCCTACTTATAAAGGTTTTCCTCGCACAACCGTAAAGAGTGATATTTATAAATATAAACATGAATATGAACAATATTTGCGCTATTTATTTACTCATATAAATTGTCGTCTTGCTATTACAACTGATATTGGTAGAAGTGGTAATGACTGTGATTACCTTACTGTTACCAGTCATTGGATTGATGAGCATTGGATAATGCAAAAGCGCATTATTGCTTATAGAATAATTAATTCACGTCACACAGGGCAGTTTATTTCTAGCACGATTGCGGATATTTGTAGATATTTTTACATTAGTGATAAAATAATGTCAGTTTCAATGGATAATGCTACTAGTAACACAAATGTTGTAGCCTTGCTTACCACTATACTAAGTCCTGTATTTAGTAACATTTTTCATGTTAGATGTATTTGTCATATTTATCATTTAATTGTGGGTGATGGTATGCGAATTTTAAATGTTGAAATTGAAAAGGTTAAAATGGCTCTTAATTGGCTTTTTTATTCAAACCGTAGAAGTAGACTTAGAGAATATTTTAAAAGATGCGATAAATTTGGCCTAAGAGAAAGAAAGGTTCTTAGACGAAGCTTACGAAGAAATGCTAGCTGAACTTGCGGAGGATGATGCTTCGCCTGGAAGCGGTGATGACCAAGCTTCATTTCCGCCACCACCAACGGAAATTCCTCCGGACCTTGAAGGATTTATGAAATTTGTAAGAGATACCATGTAAATTAATATGTAACTTGTATTTTGGCACATCTTGATTAGTTTCTTTTTCTTCTCAATGGTGGTATTAGCACCTTGTTGTGCTCATTCCATAGGGGGAGGAAGACTAAGAAAGATATTGCCATGATTTTTAATGCTATAATAAAAATATAACGCATTGATTTGAATATCTCTTTACAATATTTTTGTCTTTTTATATATCTTAAGCTATACATATAGTATAATATAGTATAGTATAGTGTGTGTGTATATATGTGTATATATATATATATATATCTCTTTACAATATTTTTGTTCTTTTATATATCTTAAGCTATACATATAGTATAATATAGTGTGTATATATATATATAAGCTTATATTATAGTCTATACTATATATACATCTCATAAGATATATAAGCTATATTCGATATACATATATATATAAGCCTATATATATATAGCTATATTCGATATACATATATATATAAGCCTATATATATACTATCGAATACGGCTTATATACTATATATACAACTTAAGATATATAAACTATATTCGATATACTATATATACATCTTAAGATATACTATATATACTATACTATATATATATCTTAAGATATACTATATATACATCTTAAGATATATATACATCTTAAGATATACTATATATACTATACTATACTATATATACATCTTAAGATATACTATATATACATAGTATACTAGATAGATATACTAGATATATATATATAGTAGATATACATGTATATATAGTATATCTTAAGATGTATATATAGTATATAAATCGAATATAGCTTATATATAGTAAGATGTATATATATTATAGTATAGTATAGTATATATATAAGCTTTTATATATATATGTATATCGAATATATCGAATATAGCTTATATATCTTAAGTGTATATATAGTATATACTATACTATACTATAATATATATATATACATCAACTATATATATTATATATATATTAAGATGTATACTATCGAATATGACTTATATACTATGTATATATAGTATAGTGTGTGTGTATATAAGATATATATATATATATATATATATAGTATAGTATGTGTGTATATATATATATATATATATCTTAAGATATATATATATAGTATATCTTAAGATGTATACTATCGAATATGACTTATATACTATGTATATATAGTATAGTGTGTGTGTATATATATATATATATATATATATATATATATATATATATATATATAGCTTATATATATATGTATATCGAGTATATCGAATATACTATGTATATATAGTATAGTGTGTGTGTGTGTGTGTCTGTGTATACATATATATATATATCTTATATATCTTAAGATGTATATATATCTTAAGATCTACTATACTATACTATATATATATATATATAGTATATCTTAAGATGTATATATAGTATATATTTTAAGATGTATACATATATATATATATATATATATATATATATATATATATATATATTAAGATGTATATATAGTATATAAATCGAATATAGCTTATATATCTTTATTACTATTTTTTTCTAACTTCTATAAAAAAAAATTAAAAATATAAAGTTTCTGTTGGGCCCGTTTAGGCCCGAGACCGGCCCACTTAACCCGGGACCGTTAGTTCGTAGTTTCGGTCCCGAGCCAGTTCCAGCAATAAGCCCGCGAAGCCCGGGACCGTTTAGGACCGGACCGCATAGGACCGGCCCACTTAGGACCGGGCCCGCGAAGCCCACTTAGGACCGGGCCCGGCCCACTTGCCACCCCTTATTTGTGAAGAAGAAATATGGATCGATGTGGATGTGTATAGATTATCGGCAGTTAAACAAAGTCAGTATAAAAAACAAGTATCCATTGCCGAGGATTGATGATTTATTTGATCAGCTTCAAGGTGCCCGGGTGTTTTTGAAGATTGATTTGAGATCTGGCTACCATCAGTTGAGGATTAGGGTATCCGATGTCCCTAAGACAGCTTTTCGGACTCGGTACGGACATTTCGAGTTTTTAGTGATGTCATTTGGGCTGACAAATGCCCCAACAACATTCATGGATTTGATGAACGGGGTGTTCAAGCCTTACTTGGATTCCTTTGTGGTTGTGTTTATTGATGATATCTTGATCTACTTCCACAGCCAAGAGGAGCATGAGCAGCACCTTCGGATCGTTCTTCAGACTCTGAGAGACAACCAGTTATATGCTAAGTTCTCAAAATGCGAGTTTTCGTTGAATTCAGTTGCTTTCTTGGGTCACGTTGTATCAGTAGAGGGTATTCAGGTGGATCCTAAGAAGATTGAGGCAGTTCAGAACTGGTGTAGACCCACATTAGCTACAGAGATCCGTAGTTTCCTGGGTTTGGCAGGCTATTACTGTCGATTTGTGGAGGGGTTTTCATCCATAGCAGCCCTGTTGACCAGATTGACCCAGAAGGGTACCCCGTTTAGGTGTTCATACGAGTGTGAAGCGAGCTTTCAAAAGCTCAAGATAGCTTTGACTACGGCACCAGTATTGGTGTTACCCACGGGTTCAGGATCTTATACAGTATATTGTGATGCATCTCGTATTGGTTTGGGTGCGGTATTGATGCAGGGGGGCAAGGTTATTGCATATGCTTCACGGCAGCTGAAGGTTCACGAGAAGAATTACCCTATTCATTATCTAGAGCTGGCAGCCATTGTTCATGCGCTGAAGATTTGGAGGCACTATCATTTCGGCGTGCCATGTGAGGTATTCACGGATCATCGGAGCTTGCAGTATTTGTTCAAGAAGAAGGAACTCAATTTGAGGCAGAGAAGGTGGTTGGAGCTATTGAAAGACTATGATATCACCATATTGCATCATCCCGGGAAGGCCAATGTGGTGGACGATGCTTTGAGTAAAAAGTCAGTCAGTATGGGTAGCCTTGCATATATTCCAGTTGGTGAGAGACCGCTTGCATTGGATGTTCAGGCCTTGGCCAACCAGTTCGTGAGGTTGGATGTTTCTGAGCCCAACCATGTTCTAGCTTGTACAGTTGCTCGGTCTTCTTTGTTTGAGCACCTCAGAGATCGGCAGGATGACGATCCTCATTTATTTATCCTTAGAGACATAGTGCGGCATGGTGGTGCTAAGCAGGTTACTGTTGGAGATGACGGAGTTTTGAGGATGTAGGGTCGTATTTGTGTACCTAATGTGGATGGACTTCGTGAGTTTATTCTTGAGGAGTCCCACAGTTCCCGGTATTCTATTCATCCAGGTAAAGTGTGAGCATCAGAGACCTAGTGGTTTACTTAAGAGGTTAGAGATTCCTGAGTGGAAATGGGAGCGTATCACTATGGATTTTGTTGTTGGACTCCCACGAACCCAGAGGAAGTTCGATGCAGTTTGGGTCATTGTGGACAGGCTGACTAAGTCAGCGCATTTGATTCCTGTGGCAGTTACCTATTCCTCGGAGCGGTTGGCAGAGATTTACATTCGTGAGATCGTCCGTCTTCACGGGGTGCCCGTGTCTATCATTTCCGATCAAGGTACGCAGTTCACCTCGCACTTCTGGAGGGCAGTACAATGTGAGTTGGGTATGCGGGTTGAGTTGAGCACAACATTCCATCCTCAGACGAATGGGCAGTCCGAGCGCACTATTCAGATCTTGGAGGATATGCTCCGCGCATGTGTTATAGACTTCGGAGGATCGTGGGATCAGTTCTTGCCCCTTGCAGAGTTCGCCTACAATAATAGCTACCAGGCGAGCATTCAGATGGCTCCCTATGAGGTATTATATGGTAGGCGGTACCGGTCGCCAGTTGGGTGGTTCGAGCCGGGAGAGGCTCGGTTGTTGGGCACAGACTTAGTACAGGATGCTTTGGATAAGGTCAAGATTATTCAGGATCGACTTCGCACAGCTCAGTCTAGGCAGAAGAGTTATGCTGACCGTAGAGTTCGTGATGTTGCATTCATGGTCGGAGAGAGAGTGTTACTTCGGGTATCACCCATGAAGGGTGTACTGAGGTTTGGAAAGAAGGGCAAGTTGAGCCCTAGGTATATCAGACCTTTTGAGATTCTGGAGAGAGTGGGAGAGGTGGCTTATAGGATTGCGTTGCCACCTAGTTTAGCAGCTGTTCATCCGGTATTCCACGTGTCCATGCTTTGAAAGTATCATGGCGATCCATCCCATGTGTTAGATTTCAGCTCTGTCAAGTTGGACAAGGATTTGACTTACGAGGAGGAGCCGGTGGCAATTCTAGCCCGGCAAGTTTGCCAGTTGAGATCAAAGAGTTACCCTTCAGTTCGATTGCAATGGAGAGGTCAGCCTATTGAGGCAGCTACTTGGGAGTCCGAGTCTGATATGCAGAGTAGATATTCCCACATTTTCACCAGTCCAGGTACTTTTTTATGTCCGTTCGAGGATGAACGGTTATTTTAAGGGTGGAGAATATGATGACCAAAAGGTCATCTTATGTTTTAGAACTCGAATCTGTGCTCTTAAGCCTTAAAAATTTCATTTTTACCCACCTCGATTTGCGTGCGCAGTCCGGGCAGGTTTCTGGAACGCTTTTATGTTGAAAATTCATAAAAATAAGAATTTATACCTTAAAAAGTTGATTTTATTTGATTTTGGTCAACAGTTTTTGTAAACGGATCCGAATCCATATTTTGACGGTCCCGGTGGGTCCCGTATCAAATTATGGGACCTGGGCGTATGCCCGGAATCGAATTCGGAGGTTCCTAGCTTGAGTTATAAATTTTTGATGAAAATTAAAAGTATGAAAATCATTTGCTTTTAAAAATTGATTGATGTTTGGCATTGTTAGTACCGAGTCCGTATTTTGGTTCCGGAGCCTGGTACATGTTCGTTATGATATTTAAGACTTGTCTGTGAAATTTGGTGAGAAACAGAGTTGATTTGACGTGTTTCGGACGTCTAGTTGAGAAGATAGGAATTTTAAAAGTGTTCTTGAGAATTTCATTTGATTTGGTGCTAAATTCATAGTTCTAGGTGTTATTTTGGCGATTTTATCGCGCGAGCAAGTTCGTATGATGATTTTAGACTTGTGTGCATATTTTATTTGGAGCCCCGAGGGCTCGGGTGAGTTTCGGGTAGGCCACGGGATGTTTTAGACTTTGAAAATCTGGTATTTTGTTGTAGCAGATGTTCTGGCAGGTCCTTCTTCACGTTCGCGATGGTACTCTCGTGAACGCGAAGAGTAAACTGGGCAGCTGAAGTTTTCTTCTTCGCGAACGCGAAGGTTTAGTCATGAACGCGAAGCGATGGGGGCGTTATCCTTCGCGAATGCGACCAGCTCCTCGTGAACGTGTAGTGTTAGGCACACCTGGGGAAGGGTTGGGCGTTCCTTCATCGCGAACGTGAGCAATGTCTCGTGAACGCGAAGGCGAGGGGGGAGTAACCATCGCGAACGCGAGCAGGATCTCGCGAACGCGAAGGCTTGACAGCTAGTACCCTTCGCGAACGCGATAGTGGCCTCGCGAATGCGATGCACACTGTCGCCCAGTGCATAAAACAGAATCAAACACTGGTTTAAGCCATTTCTTCAACATTTTTCAAGAACCAAATGGGTAGAGGCGATTTTCAAGAGTCATTTTCTTACCCAAAGTGTTGGGAAGTGATTCTAAACCATTTAAGGAATTGTTTTAACGATTTTCTAACGTTGGCTTGCCTAGTAAGTGAAATATTAGGCGCCATCACGGTCCCGTCGGTGAAAAATTCCGGGTCGTGACAATAACTCTCTTTCAAATATAATTTTCTCAAATAATTATTTTTCAAATATAATTCTTTCAATAAATCTTTTCAAATATAATTTCCTCAAATAAATATCTTTCAAATACAATTCGTTCATATAATACTTTCTAAGTAAAAATCCTTCGAAATAAATATTTTAAATATAATTCTTTCAATTAAAAAGTCATCATGTGGTACCTCATTTCATAATCATAAAAATACGGATCTCAGCCCATTTTCATATTTTTCGTAAACACGAGTCTCAGCCCATATTCATATTTTTACGGCACCTCGTGCCCATAATTAAATCATCATATTTCCCCGGCACCTCGTGCCCTCATTTCATATCACAACTGCACGGACAATTCACGAGCCAAATATCCTCATTATTTACTCACGGCACCTCGTGCCCACATTTCATTTTATAATCCACCCAGCAATAGCCACAGGCTCTCAATTTCAATATAAATCAGATTGTTATCAATTTACCAACAACAAGATAAATTGCACAATATATAAAAATAAACACAAGAAAATCACAACATCACATGAAAATTATCAACACCACAACCCCACATCATCACATATCGTCCCTGACAATAGCCACCCTTATCGCTCCTATTGCCACCCTTATCACTCCTATAGCCACCCTTATCTCTCCGCCCAGACAATATCTATAGCCACCATTGCCACCTTTATCGCTCCTATAGCCACCCTTATCGCTCCGCCCAGACAATATTCCAACAAATACAACAACAGTGAAATGCCACCCTTATACCCACATAATATCAACGGTGAAATGCCACCCTTATCTCCCCAAAATAATAACTCACACAACACAATAATTTACATGGGAAATTAACATGACAATATAATAAAATCAATTCATATCACAATTTGCCCAATGGCCACAACCAAATTCCAAAGATATAACAAAATCAATTAATTTCACAATAAATATCCCAAGGCTCCATACAATGTATATAACACCCAAAAATAATCAATAGAGATAGAAATTACTTAGCATAAAGCAAAACCTTTATTAATGCAAATTTAGATAATTATATTAACACTTATTCTTAAGCTCGCTTAAATTAATTATTTGCATAAGAAAATTCATATTGGAATTAATTTCCAAGAAATATTAAACCAATAATACTCACGAAATTTCATAAATATTTCAAGTAACAATCACATCAAATTATCATATAAAAACAAATTCAACAATAAGGATTTAGGCATGGCAAACAGATGATTTAATAATTTTTCATAATTTTTCAATTTACTACACAATAATGCCTAAGACTTTAATTCAATAAATTTTGCACGTATAAGCCCGAGTACGTACTCATCACCTCGCGTACACGGATTTTCACATTTCACAAATGGCACATAAGACTCAATGCCTAAGGGGTAATTCACTCACTCGAGGTTAAGCAAGAAACTTACCTTTTGAAGTTAGGCCGATATTCCAAAATAGCCTTCTTGCTTGAATTGACCTCCAGACAGCTTAAATCTATCCAAATTAATCGTATAACTTCATTAAAATTCATCGGAAATAATTCCGGATAATAATACGCCGACTTAAAACTTTATTCCAAAAAAGTCAACAAAAGTCAATGCGGGGCCCGCCCTACGGAACCCGACATAATTTTCATGAAATTCGAACACCCATTCCGATACGAGTTCAACCATACCAATTTTATCAAATTCCAATAACAACTCAACTTCCAAATCTTAAATTTTCGTTTTTAGAAGATTTTACAAAAATCTTGATTTTTCTCCATTAAATCTGAATTAAATGATGGATTCGAAGACATAATCATGGAAATTAATCAATCACTTACCCCAAACACCAACGCAAGAATCTCTCCAAAAATCGCCTTCTACCGAGCTCCCAATTAGATTTTGAGTTATGAACTCAAACCCCAATTTTTGGGACTTTTAATTCTGCCCAGATAGGCCTTCTTCGCGTTCGCGACCTCTGTCTCGCGTTCGCGACCTCTGTCTCGCGTTCGCGAAGGCCAAAAACTCGATGCCTCAAATTCTTCTTCACGTTCGTGTTACTAGCATCGCGTTTGCGAAGGCCTACCATGCATATCATCGCGTTCGCGTTCAATCTCTCGCGTTCGCGATGCACTCAACTCCTAGTGCTTCGCGTTCGCGATTGAATCTTCGCGTTCGCGAAGGCTGATGACTCCAGGCCCAGTCCCCTCCTTCCTTCTACGCATTTGCGAGCCCTCGCGTTCGCGTAGGTTCTTCAGGCATATCTTCGCGTTCGCGAGCCCTCCTTCGCGTTCGCGAAGGCCAAATCCTAGCATCCTCAAAACTCCTCTCCGCGTTCGTGAAGAAGGAAGTCAGATACCAGATACAGCAGTTCCGAAACAGCTCGAAATGATCCAAAACCACCCCGAAACACACCCGAGGCCTCCGGAACCTCAACCAAATACACCAACAAGTCCTAAAACATCATACAAACTTAGTCGAATTCTCAAATCACCTCAAACAACATCAAAATGACGAATCACACCCCAAATCAAACTCTATGAACTTTGAACTTTCAAATTTTATAACTTGTGCCGAAACACACATCAAATCAATCCGGCATGACTTCAAATTTTGCACACAAGTCATAATTGATATTATGGACCTACTTCAACTTCCGGAATCGAATTCCGATCCAGATATCAAAAAGTCCACTTTCGGACCAATTCTCCAAAAATTCGACTTTCGTCATTTCAAACCTAAATTGGCTACAAATCTTAGATTCACAGTCCGGACATGCTTCTAAGTCCAAAATCACCCAATGGAGCTAACAGAACTGACAGAACTCCATTCCGGAGTCGTCTTCATATAGTTTCGACTACGGTCAAAATCCTAAGACTTAAGCTTCCGTCTTAGGGACTAAGTTTTCCAAATCACTCCGAATCATCCGTATATCAAACTCGACCACACACGCGGGTCATAATACATATTACGAGGCTGATCGAGATCTTAAGTCAATGAACATAGCGTAAATTCTTAAAATGACAAATCGGGTCGTTACATTCTCCACCTCTTAAACAAACATTCGTCCTCGAACATGCTAAGAATTATTATGCGGTTACCAAATTGATGATTTTACTTTTACACATATACTCACGGTTGATCCCACGTTACTGCATTTGAGATAAGTCTGACAACACCATCTCATTTGAGAATATTTCTATTCTCCGTTCTTATAAGCTTTAAAGCAAAATCCCTAACTCTCCAATCATTTCCAAAATGCCCGATTTTCACTTCGACGCACAGTATTAGTCCCAACTGGCTATAGCAACTCGTGCCTATGTACACATCAACTTTCTTGATAGTGTTGAAGTACTTCAAAACTTTCTCTGGGTTGCTACATTCCTCCTCCGCTTAGGATCATTCGCCCTCAAACACCTAACATATTTATCTCTTCCTTTGAAATTCTCAATCCTTCAAATTTTACTAATTCCCAAAATTTTCAGAAATTTCGGCAGAGTCTCCCCTGTAATTGGACCTATCCACCTGCCAGAGTAATACCAAAACAACTCCTAACAACACATCCACAACCTAACAAAATACCACAAGGTATATATCAATAACACCAATCTCAGCATTACAAGCACTACATTATCATAATGATATCAGGACATGAAGCACGTCATATGTATGCTCATCACCACATCTCTGGTCTTAAAAGTTGTTCATAAATAATTCCAGCATTATCAATTAATCTCATATTAACCACCACCTCATTTCGAATTTTCATAACACTGACAATAGAATGTGAGGCATGAAGACCTCATGATTGCTTACTCAGATTAATGAGTCACATTTAACGCCACCTAGGCACTCATCTCATAGGTTAAAACTCAATGTTTACATCACGCAAATGGCTGAATATGCACAGAAAAATATACAAGAATTATCAAATAAGCCTAACAGGCATGACTCCCTATTAATACTATTATACAATTAAATTTCACAAAGGAAAATTTTTTAAACTCATAAATATTTCACCACAAGGACCTCGTCCTTACATAACTTCCACCGCAGCTTGCAACCCGGTTTAAATATTTCACATCATGTAAAAATGCGAGGATCTCATCCTCAACTTTGAATCACAAGTATGTTGCACATTGTGCCAACTGAAATTTTCAATTTCCTTTCTTTCTTCTTTTTAATATATTTCATAAATAATTTTCACAACATATAATGAACCCTCATACCGGTAGGGCATATAATTCATAAAAATTGGAATCAATTATTCCGAAACACATTAAACGCGCTATAATGAATAATAAAAATTACTTTTGGGCTTATAGCCCTCAATGGTGTACCAAAAATAAAATGACATACACGAGCTCACATATTTAAATCTCCCCACTAGGGATAAATATATAAGTGGGTCACAAATTTACGAAGCTCACCCATAAGTGGAGCATAATAGGCGGACTCACCTCAATATTCAGAACCGAATCAAATTAAGGAAAATATCCTTTTATAATAAAATCAGGATCGTACCTGTAACAACACCATCTCGTGTATTAGCCTTAGCCAAAACATAACGATTATATCAACGGGTCGGGCCTCCACCTCTTAGGTGCCCACTACCCGCCTGTCCTCCACCTTTAGCTGGCTGTTCACGTGGAGTATCAGCTGGAATAAAGCTTGTAGCTGGAGTGTTCTGATGAAATCCACCCCTCCCAAGTCTGGGACAATCTCTCATGATATGCCTAGTTGATCCACACTCATAACAATCCCTCTGAGGTTGCGGCTGCTCGTACTGAGTCTCTGCCGAATAACTGGAATAACCACTGTAAGAATCTCGTGTCAGTGGTGCACTATAAACTAGAGTACCCCGAGTAATCTGATGTGCGGACTGAGCTGACCGGCTACTCGAGCCTCCGCTATAATGGGTTCTAGCTGAAGAGTAAAATCCATTGAACCCTCCAGATCTTCGAGACCTTTTGGCCTCCTTAAACTCCATTTCCTCGCCTAAAACACCCTCAATCTTCCTTGCAATCTCCACTACTTGTTGAAATGGAGCATCAGTTTGCAACTCTCGAGCCATACATATTTTAATATCGTAATCGAGCCCCTCAATGAATCTGCGAACTCGTTCTCTGATTGTAGGAACTAAGATAGGTGCATGATGGGCTAACTCACTGAACCTGATAGCATATTCTGACACTGTCATAGTGCCCTGAAGCAACCGTTCAAGCTCTGTGCGCCACGCATCTCTGAGAGTCTGAGGAACAAACTCTTTCAAGAACATTTTCGAAAATTGAGCCCAAGTTGGTGGCATCGGCTGGTCTACCTTCTTTATAGATTTGCCACCACCGATACTCTGCGCATGACAATTGAAATGTAGTAAAGGCAACTCCGCTCACTTTCACAATACCCATGGTGCGGAGAATACGATGACAATTTTCTAGAAATCCTTGGGCATCCTCTGTAGCTGTGCCACTGAAAGTAGGTGGACTATACCTCTTAAACCTTTCAAGCCTCTTTTGTTATTCTTCTGATGCCTCTGGCCTGACCTCAGGCCGAACCGGAATAATAGGTTGTACCGGTACTATACCGGGAACCTGACTGACGTGAACCTGTTACTCTGGAGTTGTGGTAGGAATCTGAGCTACTCCCCCAATCTGCGGAATGTTTGGTGCAACAGAGATCAATCCCGCCTGATTTAATGTACCAAACATACTCAGGAACTGTGCTAAAGTCTCCTGAAGTCCTGGGGTAACAACAGGTGCTTCTGGTACCTGTCTCCCAATTGGAGCTATTGGTGGCTCCTCAATTGTTGTTCTGACAGGTGCTCTAGTCGCAACACGTGTCCTTCCTCGACCTCTACCTTGGCCTCTATCTCGGCCCCGGCCTCTTGTAGCCCTAGCAGTATGAGCGGATGCCTGCTCAGCTAACCCGGTAGCACGTGTCCTCACCATCTGTGAGAGAATAGAGATACAAAGGCTCAAATTCCAAATTCAACAAATTCCGCACAATAGGAATGAAAGAAATGGAAATTTCCTAACAGTTTTGTAGCCTCTCAAAGATAAGTACAGACGTCTCCGTACCGATCCGCAAGACTCTACTAGACTCGTTCGTGACTCGTAGAACCTATGAACCTAGAGCTTTGATACCAACTTGTCACGATCCAAAATCCCATCACAGGAGTCGTGATGGTACCTAGTCTTTAAGACTAGGTAAGACGATTTAGATTACCTTTTGAATCCATTTTTTCTAAAAAAACTAACAGCGGAAATAATTACAATACACAACCTCTCAAGACTGGTAGTACTGAGTCACGAACTCTAACTGAATACATGGAATGATCACGAGGACCAAATATACAATACTGTTTGATTACAAATTAATAGTACAATGAAATGAAAAGACTCCAAGGGACTACGACGGCCAAGCAGCTCTACCTTGAATCCTGACGATCGCGCTTTAACTCTGCTCAAGTCCGATATCTCCAATACCTGGCTCTACACAAAAATGTGCAGAAGTGTAGTATGAGTACACCACGGTCGGTACTCGGTAAGTATTAAGACTAACCTCAGTGGAGTAGAGACGAGATACAGTCAAGATACTCACTAGTCTAATAACCTGTGCAATATAATATACAAAATAATATGAAATAAATAATAATAAAGGCAGGATAAAACAACCAGTGATATGCACAACAGACAACAAGAATACTATTAGTATCACTCAACAATTAATAAACACAATTACACCCAATTAAATCAAGTCCTTCAAATAAATGTCTTTCACATATAATTCTTCCAGATAACTCTCTTTCAAAAATAATTTTCGCAAATAATTATTTTTCAAATATAATTCTTTCAATAAATCTTTTCAAATATAATTTCCTCAAATAAATATCTTTCAAATACAATTCTTTCATATAATACTTTCTAAGTAAAAATCCTTCCAAATAAATATTTTAAATATAATTCTTTTAATTAAAAAGTCATCATGTGACACCTCATTTCATAATCATAAAATACGGGTCTCAGCCCATTTTCATATTTTTCGTAAACACGGGTCCCAGCCCATTTTCATATTTTCATGGCACCTCGTGCCCATAATTAAATCATCATATTTTTCCGGCATCTCGTGCCCTCATTTCATATCACAACTGCACGGACAATTCACGTGCCAAATATCCTCATTATTTATTCACGGCACCTCGTGCCCATATTTCATTTTATAATCCGCCTGGCAATAGCCAGAGGCTCTCAATTTTAACATAAATCAGATTATTATAAATTAACCAACAATAAGATAAATTGCACAAGGTATAAAAATAAACACAAAAAAATCACAACATCACATGAAAACTATCAACACCACAACCCCACATCATCACATATTGTCCCTGACAATTGCCACCCTTATCGCTCCTATTGCCACCCTTATCACTCCTATAGCCACCTTTATCGCTTCGCCCAGACAATATCAATAGCCACCCTTATCGCTCATATTGCCACCCTTATCGCTCCAATAGCCACCCTTATTGCTCCACCCAGACAATATTTCAACAAACACAACAACAGTGAAATGCCACCCTTATACCCACATAATATCAACGGCGAAATATCACCCTTATCTCCCCAAAATAATAACTCACACAACACAATAATTTACATGAGAAATTAACACGACAATATAATAAAATCAATTCATATCACAATTTGCCCAATGGCCACAACCAAATTCCAAAGATATAACAAAATCAATTAATTTCACAACAAATAGTCCAAGGCTCCACACAATGTATATAACACCCAAAAACAATCAATAGAGAGAGAAATTACTCAACATAAAGCAAAACCTTCATTAATATAAATTTAAATAATTATATTAATACTTATTCTTAAGCTCGCTTAAATTAATTATTTGCAAAAAAAAATTCATATTGGAATTAATTTCCAAGAAATATTAAACCAACAATACTCACGAAATTTCATAAATATTTTCAAGTAACAATCACATCAAATTATCATATAAAAACAAATTCAATAATAAGGATTTAGGCATGGCAAACATATGATATAATAATTTTCCATAAGTTTCCAATTTACTACACAATAATGCCTAAGACTTTAATTCAATAAATTTTGCACATATAAGCCCGAGTACGTACTCGTCACCTCGCGTACACAGCTTTTCATATTTCACAAATGGCACATAAGACTTAATGCCTAAGGGGTAATTCCCCAACTCGAGGTTAAGCAAGACACTTACCTTTTTGAAGTTAGGCCGATATTCCAAAATAGCCTTCTTACTTGAATTAACCTCCGGACAGCTCAAATCTATCCAAATTAATCGTATAACTTCATTAAAATTCATCGAAAATAATTCCGGATAATAATACGTCGACTTAAAAATTTATTCCAAAAAAGTCAACAAAAGTCAATGCGGGTGCCCGCCCCTCGGAACCCGACATAATTTTCATGAAATCCGAACACCCATTCCGATACGAGTTCAACCATACCAATTTTATCGAATTCCAATAATAACTCGACTTCCAAATCTTAAATTTTCGTTTTTGGAAGATTTTACAAAAATCTTGATTTTCCTCCATTAAATCCGAATTAAATGATGGATACAAAGACATAATCATGAAAATTAATTAAAACTAGATAAGAATCACTTACTCCAAACACCCACGCAAGAATCTCTCCAAAAATCGCCTTCTACCGAGCTCCCAATTAGATTTTGAGTTATGAACTCAAACCCCAATTTTTGGGACTTTTAATTCTGCCCAGATAGGCCTTCTTCGCGTTCGCGACCTCTGTCTCGCATTCGCGAAGGCCAAAAACTCGCTGTCTCAAATTCTTCTTCGCGTTTGTGTTACCAGTGTCGCGTTCGCGAAGTCCTGCCATGCATATCATCGCGTTCGTGTTCAAGCTCTCGTGTTCGCGATGCACTCAAGTCCTACTACTTCGCGTTCGCGATTGAAGCTTCACATTCGCGAAGGCTGATGACTCCAGGCCCAAGCCCCTCCTTCCTTCTACGCGTTCGCGACTGTCCCCTCGCATTCACGTAGGTTCTTCAGGCATACCTTTGCGTTCGCGAGCCCTCCTTCGCATTCGCGAAGGCAAATCCCAGCAGCCTCAAAACTCCTCTTTGCGTTCGCGTGACTCTCTTCGCGTTCGCGAAGAAGGAAGTCAGATACCAGATACAGCAGTTCCGAAATAGCCCGAAATGATCCAAAACCACCCCGAAACACACCCGAGGCCCCCGGGGCCTCAACCAAATACCCCAACAAGTCCTAAAATATCATACAGACTTAGTCGAATTCTCAAATCACCTCAAACAATATCAAATCGACGAATCGCACCCCAAATCAAAATCTATGAACTTTGATCTTTCAAATTCTATAACTTATGCCGAAGCACATCAAATCAATCCGGAATGACTTCAAATTTTGTACACAAGTTATAATTGACATTATGGACCTACTCCAACTTCCGAAATTGGATTCTGATCCCGATATCAAAAAGTCCACTTCCGCTCCAATTCTCCAAAAATTCGACTTTCGCCATTTCAAGCCTAAATTGGCTACAGACCTCAGATTCACAGTCCGGACATACTCCTAAGTCCAAAATTACCCAACGGAGCTAACGGAACCGACGAAACTCCATTCCGGAGTCGTCTTCACACAGTTCCGACTATGGTCAAAATCCTAAGACTTAAGCTTCCGTCTTAGGGACTAAGTATCCCAAATCACTCTGAATCATCCGTAAATCAAACTCGACCACACATGCGGGTCATAATACATATTGCGAGGCTGCTCGAGACCTTAAGTCACTGAACGGGACGTAAATTCTTAAAACGACAAGTCAGGTCGTTACAAACACTAACAATTTTTTCTTGATATAATTGAACTTCTACAGTTGATTATTCTTTTCTACAATTATTAAGCTTTGCTTTCTCTACGTTTATATACATGAAAGCATAGAACCTTCAATTTCACGGCGTATATTATACTCTTTCTTAAGAATCTCTATTAGGAAGGTTTGGATGGCAATGCAAAATCTTTCTTCATCTATGAAACTAAATTTAGATAATTAATGAAGATAATATATGCTTAATGAACAACGAAATATTAACTACTGATTTTGGTTATGCTATACCAAGAAATTGAAGTATTAATGTTTAAGATTGGATATATTTGTTACTATAC
>NW_027174898.1:0-35000 GCF_000390325.3 Nicotiana tomentosiformis
TAATTTTTGGCCTCCCACCGACCCTTTGACAAATCACGCCATGAGCGCTCGACGTATATGGAGGTCTAAACAAGAGCCATGACCCAGTTCTTGAGATCGGGAACCGCTCCGGGCATCCAGGGAACCGCTACATCACAAAAGGAGGAGTGTCAATAAGAGAATAAATGGAAGAACAAAATAGAAGCAACAGCAAGATCACAGTTACGTTTCATGTTCCACTCCTCGGAAAAGGGCATCTTCTCAGTCGGGATCAGGTCCGAAGTCCTTACTCGAATGAACCTGCCCATCCAACCCCGGTCCCGGTCCTCATCAATACTCGAGAAGAGAGCCTTCGTAGCCCGACGCTGGAGTTTTATTAACCCTCCTCGAAAAAGTTGGGGACGGTACAGCCGAATACAATGATCGAGGGTGAACGACATCCCCTCGATTTTGCTCACAAAATATCGGATCAGGATAACGATCCGTCACAAGGAAGGATGGACCTGGCTTAGGGTTACCTGATATTATCTACAGAAGTCAATAATGACGGAATCAAGGGGACCCAAAGTGAAAGGGTAAGTATATACGTTCAAAAACCCTTTCGCGTAAGAAGTGACATCTCCGTCAAGGGTAGGTATTATTACTTCTTTTTCACCCCAATTGCAATCCTTCTTTAACAGATCGAGGTGCTTCTCGGTTATCGAACACATGTACCTCGATACCGGCTCACACTGGCCAGGGACCGATGAACCTTTATCAACCTTAAAATCTGAAGTAAGGGCGCACGCCCCGGGAACACACTCCTCAGGCCGTGGTTCTGCCGGTACCTCATCGGCGACACACTGTGAAGATGAAGCCTTCTCTTTCTGAGGAATAGTTTGCGATGTTTTCGCCGTTTTTGAATACAAAAGTAAGGAATAGAAGGAAGTATTAGAGATTTTGGTATAATTGAAGAAGGGTTTTTTCGGAAAGAAATCACAGCTTTACTGGTAAGTTGGAGAGTACGAAGAAGAACTTGGGAAATTTTGGAAGATAGAAGATGTAAAAATGGTAAAGGATAAAGATAAGGGTTATTTATAGGTTTAAACGATGGCGGTTCAGTATCAGCAGTGGCCGACCACCGCCTGACATGCATTAAATGCCTTGAAAGACTAAACCGACGGGACAGCTTCCAGATGCGTCATAGTCAAACCCGATGGAAACGACAAGATATAATCCGATCGAGCTGTTGAAAATCATATCGTTTCTCACCGCATTCTTTCTAAGAAACGAGGGGACTATCTGTATACGGTCGAAATAGATTTCAGCCTTGGCATGTCCGGTATGGTTCGAAGGGTGATGTATCGAAGTAAGATCCCAAAGAGAGGACGAACTAACCTCGAACCCGGGGAGGCCGGTCCGTGTTGAGATCGATATCCTAATCAAACTCGAACAAAAATTGAACCATGACGCAGGGTAGACCTATCGTGCTAATAATCCAAAGATCGACCAACATTGATCTGGAATTAATTCGAGGGCTCGAACCGTGATCGGGCTCGAACCAAGATCACAAGTTCGAGCCGAAATCAAGCTCGAACCAAAATCAAGGATTCTAAACGAGATCGAGCTCGCAGACAAAAGCCGTTGCAATCCCACTAGAGGGAATCTTGGCAGAAACTATGGAAAAGCTGACTTATCATGGGTCTCCCACTGAATGTTTATTATATTATGCTCGGTGCCAAATCCCTCCACTATAAAAGTGCTTGCTTATCATTTCTGTAGGACAGATTTTTTCTGAGACTTACATTGTAATGAAAGTATTATATTCCTCTACAGTAAAGAATGGCTTTTCCAGTTTCTTAGATTGATTCTATTTGTCGAATCTTAAGGTTCATTGTTCTTGATTGCCTTGTCTAGATTGCATTCTCTCCAATCTACATTCACATTTTATTTATCCTTACATTTTGTATTAAGTTGCGCCACATATCCTCAGAACTGCGTATAAATTCAACTCTACCCATTTTTCGGGTAAACAATCTCATTCTTCATTTTGGTTCTTCAAGTGACAATAGTCCGAGCAAAATGGTCATGTAGCCCATTTTTCTTTTTCTTCCTGTAATTTCTGGGCTTACAAACTACAGATTCTTGCTTCTTAATCTTGGTTTATATTGGAGTCATAGCAGTGGTCAAGGTTTTCATTTTTTAGTTCTTATAAATTCAAGAAGAAAGGCTTAAAGAATGGGTGTGCGTGTTTCTTTTGCAGTTATCTATGAGTTATTAGGGCAATTCGACTTTGACTAGTCGCCAAATTTGTACCGTGGCTATCTTTGTTATTGGAAGTCCACAATTCTTTAATAGGACTCAAGTGTAATGAGAAGGTTGAGCTTAATCAATGATATAAGAAAAAAGAAAGATACGTGGGCGAATCCAAAATTTTTATCAAGTGGTGCCAAAATATAAATAATTAGATACATTAAAAATTTAAAAGGAGTCAACGTATAGTAAATATACATAAAAAAAAAATTATATAACAAAATAGTGTAATTTTCCGGCAAAAGGGTGTCAATGTGGCTCCACCACTGATGTGGGCTAGGGGAAATTGCATAAAAATGTATGGTGGTTTCATAATATTTATAATAATGACCATTTTCTTAAGACTAAACTGTTCTACCTAATAAACTTTAATGACTAAAAAAGAATTCCTTATTCCTTATAACATAGGAGCATTCCTTATTCCTTATTTCTGGTATTCTTTGGTTTATAGAAACCATTTTGGCTTTCCGTTGTATCTTTGTCGTTTTGCGCCTTTGCCTTCACATTTTTTCCCCTTCTTGTGTGTTAGTACTATAGGGATATTTAGGAACTTTCTTTCTTCTATGGGAATTTATCTCCCATTAATAAATTTTTTGGTGTTAAGTTGATTATCATTTGTACAAATATACTCCAATTTTTATGCTAGAAAACTGGCATAAGCGTATGCATATTGCATACTTTGTAGAGTACACTAAAAACACATTATTGTCTTCTAAAATTCCCCTCTTGACCATGCAGAGACCACAACTGACAACGAGACTGGATGTTAACATGAATAAAATAGTCATAATACAAAAAATTAAAAAATAAATAAGAAAATATGAAAAAAGGTCCTTAATATGTGAATTTTCTAAATTTTCAGAAATTGGTAGAAGCTTAAGAGTCATGACATTAATTCATACATGGTGAGGAGAAGCAAAGAAAAAATAGAAAACAAGAAATGAAAAAAAGGAGGGGAAAAATAAGAACTAACTGTTGTAGAAATTAATGAATGTTAATTTTTATACTCTTTTATAGGAATTTCTTCAAATATTACAATTGTTAAAGA
This sequence comes from Nicotiana tomentosiformis, assembly GCF_000390325.3. Lineage (NCBI taxonomy): Eukaryota > Viridiplantae > Streptophyta > Magnoliopsida > Solanales > Solanaceae > Nicotiana > Nicotiana tomentosiformis. Next base: position 3,320 of record NW_027174898.1, read on the forward strand.
ATATGTTTAACTTCTCATATATAAGAGTGATAAGTTGATAAAATGTTTATTTTATATATTTACTAATGTTTTTAAAGATCGTGCTTAGTGTAGTTACTGTAGTATAAGTTTGGCAACAGCTGGAATTGCTTAGAAATTAGAGACCACTTATGCGTATTTTTCTGCGTTCCTTTAGTAGTACCCCTTTGTTTCATTTTATATAAGCTGTTTGTTTGAATGGATATAGTGTTTGAGAAAGAAAGAAAAATAGACTTTTGGCATGTACCAATATACTATAAGTACTTTTAGAATTTGTGATCTTAAATTAATATGTCAGAGCAAAATTTTTATGACTTTAAGAGAATGTCATTAAACGTGACATAAAAAATTACAAAAATTTTCAAATATAGAAAGGTACCTTTTTTTTTGAAACATAGTAATAAAATAAAAGAGTGCATATAAGATAAACAGAGAAAATACAGAACAACAGTTATAATTGATACCCTAAGAATTATGCTCAAAACTCAAATTAAGAAGAATCGCAAAGCAAGAGACGAATATACTAGAGTGACTCATGAACTGGGAATCCAGAAGATCAAACATAATGTCCAAAAGTTCCTTGAAACTCTAGTATAGCACATTAAAGGAGTTAATGAAACAAACAAATAAAGATGAGATCATTAAACAATTCCTTGATTTTTGTTTATCCAAAAAACGGATAGAGTTGAATTTATACGTAGTTCTAAGGATATGTGGTATAGCTTGGCACAAATCGAAAAAGTATGTAGAAGAATATCAAATATTGAGTGTAAAAAAGGAACGAAATACAAACCAAACTAAGTAGAAAACGATTTACGGATAAGTAAGATGAATCAATGTACAAGGCTCACAAAAGGATAATTTCTCCTGTATCTATATGTGTACAAGGCTCACAAAAGGATAATTTCTCCTGTATCTATATGTGTACAAGGTTCACAAAAGGATAATTTCTCCTGTATCTATATGTGAATATCAATAATCTTTTCAGTAAAAGAGTGTGTAGATGCCTTAATGTTTAATTTTTTGAATACAGAAATGATAGTCACTCTCTTATAGTGGAGGGACTCTACTTTGAATATAATAAAAAATACATAGTGGGGATCCTATGATAGATTAGTTTATTTAGCTTTTTCTGAATTCCTGCCGAGATTCTCTCCCCAAGTGCGGCTACAACGACTCTTGTCTCTTAGCTCCATCTTGGTCAAACTTTGATATTAATCGATTTTCAGATTTCGAGCTCGATACTGACTCGAGCTTGATGTTGGCTCGGGTCTTGAGTTCGATGATGTCACCTCATATCATAGTTTGATTTGGACTCGAGCTCGATAATGACTTCGAGCTCGGGATTGATCGGTCCCTAAATCTTGAGCTTGGTAACCTGGCTTCGGACCTCATCTCGGTATTATGAAAATGACCCTTGGTCCATCATGTTCTAATATTGACTAATTACATGAAGGGCAAAACAGGTTTTGACTCTATACAGATAGTCCCCTCGTTTCTCGGGAAGAATGTGGCGAGAAACGACATGATTTTCCAATGATACGACTAGATATACACTGACGCTTGCATCGAGCTCGACCATGATGTATGTGATAACTGTCCCATCGGTCCAATTACCAAGGTATTTAAATGTGTGTCAGACGATGGTCGGCCACTGCTGATATTGAACCGTCATTGCCAACTCTATAAATAGTCCCTCTCTTTACCACTTTTTACTTTTAGATCTTCAATCTCTAAATCTTCTAAGTTCTTTTTCGCATCTTCTGAGTTTATCTGTAAACCTGCGATTTTCACTGTAAATTTCTTTCTTGAAACACCAAAATACTTCCGATCTTTGTTCATAGAAATTTAGATGGTCAAAACGTCAAAAATTGTTCCTCAAAAAGAGAACGCCTCTTCATCGCGGCCTGCCGGCGACAAAACACCGGTGGAGCCAAGACCTGAGGAGTGTGTTCCGGGGGGGAGGATGTTCTCACTTCTAATTTTAAGACCGATAAAGCCTCGTCGGTTCCCGGTCGATACGAGCCAGTATCGAGGTATACATGCTCGATAACTGAGGGATACCTCAAACAGGTAAAGAAAGATCACAACTGTGAGACCAAAGAAGTGATAATCCCGGCTCCCGAATAAGATATTACTACTCATGTGAAAGAGTTTTTAAGTGTTTATACTTACCCTTTTACGTTGGGGCCCCCTCGACCCTGTTGTCATCGATTTTTTCCGCCAATACCGCATAACCCTAGGCCAAATCCATCCTTCTTTTTGGCGAATCGTTATTCTGATCCACTTTTTTGTAAACAAAATCGAGTGGATGTCTTTCACCCTCGACCATCTCATCAGGTTGTATAGCCCCCGCCTCTATCGAGGTGGGTTAATAAAACTCCAGCGCCGGGCCACCAAGGTGCTATTCTTGAGCATAGACGAGGATAAGGACCGAGGCTGGATGGGCCGGTTTGTCCGAGTGAAGACTTTCGACCTAATCCCGGCCGAGAAGATATCATTTCCCGAGAAATGGAATATGAAGCGTAAGTACAACCCTACTGTTAGCTCCTATTGTTTTGCTCCTTTGTTTCTTTCTCACCGATATCCTTTTCCGTGATGTAGCGGTTGCTTGGATGCCGGGTGCAGTTCCTAACCTTAAGAGTTGGGTACGGGACCTGGCCTCGACCTCTATATATGCCGAGCGCTCGTGGTGCGATTTATCAAAGGGCCGATGGGAGGCCAAAACACATGATAAGCTTCTTTCCCCCGTCTTTGTTGACTTCGTAAATCGTTTCTTATTTTCTTTTTTATACAGGCCTTGGCAAAGATGCCGTTTTGAGGCCCTTATATGGTGAAGAGGAGACTTCGAACTTGGAACCGAAACCGACGAAGGACAAAAGAGGAAAAAGATCTTGACATTCGAGGATCCAAAAACTAAGAAGAAGGCGACTCGTAAGCCTAGGAAGAATATCATTCTTCTGACCGAAGACCCTGTTCGACGTCTTAGGGATGAAGATGAAGAAGAAGAAGGTGATGACTCCGGGCTGGTGGCCCGAGTGAAAATGAGCACCGAGGCCCCGAAGTCTACTGAATCGGTGAAGGCTGCAGAGATTCCTTCTCGTGATGAGGGAGTCTCGGTAAGAGAATTGGTCGAAGTCCTCGAATTGTCGAGGATCGAGGCTACCCCCCTACCATAATGAGCCAATGGTGGGTACGGTTGTAGGGGCTGATCTCAAGGCCCCCCGAGATGGAGAGAACGCCCTAAGTGATTCACTTGGGGCAATAGAAATTGGAGGCTCCCCGATGCTTCCCTCGTTTTCTGAGGAGATGATTCAAGAAGCTCGGGCTTTGAAGACCCTTTCCATCGAAGGAGGCCACGGAAGGGAGGATCCCTTCCGTGATTATGTTACTGGGGTCGATGATGCTACCGGTATGAGTGACTTGGAGATCTCGAGGAAGGACTCGGGTGAGGCATCGAGCCTTTTTAACGAAGTGCAGCGAGCTTCGAATCGGGTAAGCCTTAGCTCCCTTTGTTGGTATTACCCTTGAGTTTGTTTTTCTCTTTTAACTTCTTCTTTCTGCGTAGGGCTCAGCGCTTCATCGGGAAGCATGTTCTCGGTCTCGAGCTGAGCTGAGTCGGTATGAGACCGACCTTCGAGGGGTCACGGAGGATAGAAATGCCTTTAAACTTCTCTATGGGCAAAGAGAAGAGGAAATCAAGGACCTCCGAGCCGAGTTGGATAAGGCTTACCAAGATCAGTCCGACCTGATCGAGCAGGTAATGAAAATCTTAAAAACTCATGGGCTCGATTCGGGAAAGGTGGCTAATATTTCGATATCACAGTTGCAGAAGAAGATCGAGATGATCGGGCGGCTCCGTGAGGAGGTCGACATGACAAAAGCGGAGACCTTGGGGTAGAAATAAGGTATGGACCGCTTCGCTGCAGAAAAAGAGATTGCTTTATCCCAATTGTCATCGGCCGAAAATCAGCTTCGAGGCATAAAGGAAAAAAGCTCGATTCAGGCGAAGAAAATAGGGGAACTTGAGGTATGGTTGGCTTCCGAGCTTGCAAAGTCCAAGTCTAAAGCCGAAAAGGCAAAGACCGAGGCAGAGAAAATCATGGTCATCTACCGGGATGACGCCGAAGCTTCTCAAGTCCAAGTGAGAGAGGCAGTCGAGACCGCTAAAACTCGAGCATATTGGATTGCTGAAATTTCCAAATGCCAATCTCGGAAGGAAACCCTCGAGGAGATCCATGCTCGAGGTTTCAATCTTACCGAAGAGATAATAAAGGCTAAAGAGCTTGAAGCCGAAGCTGGAGTCCTGGCTTTCGATGATGATGATGACGACGACGATAGCAAGAGCGGGTCCGAGAGCGGGGAGGACCTCAATGGAGAAGAAGCTGCCCCCAAAAAAAATCAGGAACAACCTTAGGGTTTTTCATTTTTGATCTTTTTGTGTAGGGTCCTGATCGGATCTTGTAAATATTCTTATATATATAAAGATCGTTTTCTTTTCCTACTTGTCTTTATTTCATTTTCTGCCTTGTGAAAGTTTTGATCGAAGTCAGACCTTGTAGTCTTTATGATCGAGTGAGCATTTGCCCAAACTCTCATTAAGAGTAGCCTTTGGGCTTAATAGTCGAGTGAGCGTTTGCTCGAACTCGAAGTAAAGTAGCCTTTAGGCTTTATAGTCAAGTGAGTATTTGCTCGAACTCGAAGTGATAGTAGCCCTTAGGATTAATAGTTGAGTGAGTGTTTGCTCGAACTCGAAGTAATGTGGCCCGTAGGCTTTATGGTCGAGTGAGTGTTTGCTCGAACTCATATTAATGTGACCATTAGGCTTTATGAGAGTGTTTACTCGAACTTGTAGTAAGAATATCCCATAGGCTTAGTGGTCGAGTGAGTGTTCGATCGAACTCGAAATAAGGTAGCTCTTGGGATTTGTAGTCAAGTGAGAATAATTTCTCGAACTCGAATTAATGTAGCCCGTAGGCTTTATGGTCGAGTGAGTGTTGCTTGAACTTGAAGTAATGTAGCCCTTAGGCCTTATGGTCGAGTGAGTGTTGCTCGAACTCGAAGTAATGTAGCCCGTAGACTTTATGGTCGAGTGAGTGTTTCTCGAACTCGAAGTAATGTTGCCCGTAGGCTTTATGGTCTAGTGAGTGTTTGCTCGAAATCGAATTAATATAGCCCGTAGGATTTATGGTCGAGTGAGTGATGCTCGAACTCGAAGTAATGTAGCTCGTAGGCTTTATGGCCGAGTGAGTGTTTGCTCAAACTCAAAGTAAGAATATCCCGTAGGCTTAGTGGTCGAGTGAGTGTTCGAAAGAACTCGAAATAAGGTAGCCTTTGGGCTTTGTAGTCAAGTGAGAATGATTTCTCGAACTCGAATTAATGTAGCCCGTAGGCTTAGTGGTCTAGTGAGGACTTGCTCGAACTCGAAGTAATATAGCCCTTAGGCCTTAAGGTCGAGTGAGTGTTGCTCGAACTCGAAGTAATGTAGCCCATAGGATTTATGGTCGAGTGAGTGTTGCTCAAACTCGAAGTAATGTAGCCCTTAGGCCTTATGGTCGAGTGAGTGTTTGCTCGAACTCGAATTAATGTGGCCCTAAGTGTCACATAACCATTTTTCTGAGGGTTTAGTGAGGGCAGGGAAGTTAGCTTGACTGCTACTTAGCTTCATCCCTTAGACAATAAACAACACAATCGTGCTAAAGCGATAGAAATCACACGAAACAAGCAAGAAAGCTATGAAAGAAAGAGACCAAGATTTGGGAGGCAAGTGCCCTTTTATATTGTATTATCAAATATCTGATGATTACAAAGAATGAGTCTAAAGCCTATTTATAGAAATTAAAATGGCTATACAAATGGGGTGGTTGGCAGGGCTGGTAAGGCATTCCAGCAGCCTGGTGCATTCCAGCAGCCTGGTGCATTCCAGCTTGGAAAGCTGCCTGGTGCATTCCAGCATGGTAAAGCTGGAAAGGCAGACTTAGAGGGATCCTGCTATCAACCATGGCCCAGAATGTCAAAAATACCTTCCCACTTTTGGATTCTTGTCCCTTGGTCTGCTGACTTTCTGTCAAAGGTGCCTTTTGATGGCATCTCATGATTTCTGTGAGGCCCCAAGTATTTTCCCACTGATGGATATCCGAGATTTGGGCTCGGACAAGCCACGTCGTCGCTGGAATTGCGGAAAATTAATAGGTGTAATGGCGGGGTCGTGCACTCTCCCCCACTTGAAATGGTGACGACCCCGGCGTCGCACAACTGAAGATAATTGTGGATTTGTTCCCTAAACTGCCACAAATCTTCGTACTTCTCCCATGATGCCTCCTCTGGCGAAAGTTCCTTTCCAGTGAACAAGGAACTGTGCGCTTGAATTACCCCATCCTTTCCCACGGACCAACTGATGATCTATGATGGCCTCCACTTGCTTGTCTGTTGCTGGTGGAGTAGTGAAAATTTGACTTCGGTTGGAGGCTGGACTGCGCCCAATCCTTGTCTTCCATGTCTTCGAAATATGGTTTCAATTGGCTAGCATGGAAGACATGATAGATTTTCAGATGACGTGGCATGTCCAGTCGGTAAGAGATTATACCCACCTTGGCAACAATCTCGAATGGGCCCTCATATCGGCGAATCAGACTGTGATGTATGCCTCGCAGTGATTTGAACTGCTGTGGATTCAATTTCACCATGATCTTGTCTCCAATCCTATAATTGACTGGACGACGCTTCCGATCTGTAAATTTCTTCATTTTCCGGGCAGCCTTGTCAAGATACGACCTGGCTAGATCAGCTTGTTCCTCCCAAAATTTGGCCATGTGATAAGCGCCCAGATTTTTCAATCCGACGTTGATGGGCAATGATTGAGGAGTGTTGGGTTGTTGCCCAGTAGCAAGCTCAAAGGGACTCTTCTTGATCGCCTCACTGCGTTGCAAATTGTAAGAGAATTAGGCTATATCCAGTAGCTTAGCCCAGTCTCTTTGATTAGTGATGACATAATGCCTCATATAGCATTCGAGTAAAGCATTATTTCCTTCTGTCCATCGGTTTGCAGATGGAAACTTGTTGAGAAGTGTAGTTCAGTTCCCAACAAGCTGAATAATTCCTTCCAGAATGTGCCGGTAAATCGAGGGTCTCGATCGCTTATGATGTGATTAGGCACACCCCAATATTTTACGATGTCCCTCAAGAATATACGTGTTGCCTTTTTAGCTTTGCAATCGGCAATGGTGGCCGAAAAGGTTGCATACTTGGTGAATATATCGACAACCACCATAATGGTGCTGAATCCTTCTGAATTTGGCAGACACATAATGAAGTCCATGGTTATGCTATCCCATGGCTTCTCAGCAACTGGAAGCGGCTCAAGTAAACCCCAGGGAGTTTAGATTCCACCTTGTCTTGTTGACAAACTAGACAAGTGCGCACGTATACCTCGATGTCGTCTCGCATCTGAGTCCAGTAGTAAGAAGACTCAATCAGGGCCAATGTGCGTTTTTGCCCTGGATGACCTGCCCATGCAGTGTCATGACCTTCTTTCAGCAGAGTACGCTTGAGATTTGCCCATTTGGGCACATATATTCTTTTTCCAGTGGTGTATAAGAGACCATCTTCTTCCCAAAATCTCTGAGGTTTGCCTTGACTGGCCAAGGAAAGAAGTTGTTTTGCCACGGGGTCATGTTGCATGGTTGCCAGTACTGTCTTGCGACTTAAAGCATTCGCAACTACGTTAGCTTTCCCCGATTTGTATTCCAGGGTGTAGTCGAATTCGGCCAGGAAATCTTGCCAACGGACCTGCTTGGCAGATAGCTTCTTCTGGGTCTGGAAGTAGCTTGTTGCAACGTTGTCAGTCTCGACAACAAAATGAGCCCCCAACAAGTAGTGACGCCAAGTCCTTAGGCAGTGGACTACGGTCGTCATTTCCTTCTCCTGAACAATGTAACGCCTTTTGGCGTCATCCAGCTTTCGACTCTCAAACGCTATTGGATGGCCCTCTTGCATCAGTACTCCTCCTATAGCAAAGTCAGACGCATCGGTCTGAACTTCAAAAACTTTGGAGAAATCAGGCAGGGCCAATACGGGTTCCTTGGTGATTGCTTCCTTGAGTTTCTCAAATGCCTCCTAGCAGATGTTGCTCCATTTCCACTCCCTGTCCTTCTTCAGCAAGTCGGTGAGTGGGGATGCAATAGCCGAGTAACCTAAGTTGAATCTCCGATAATAGTTGGCTAAGCCTAGGAAGGACTGAAGTTTCGGTACCTTCGTTGGAGCTTCCCAGTCCTGGATAGCTTCCACCTTGTCCCTATCCATCCGGATTTCCCCATGGCTGATTGTATACCCGAGGAACTGTACTATGGGATGTGCGAAGCTACATTTTTCACGTTTTATGCACAGATCATTTTCCCTTATACCTTAAATACCTTGCGAATGTGCTCTGCATGGTCATCCATGTTGTTGCTGCAAACCATAATATCATCGAAATAGATGACAACGAACTGATCCAAGAAAGGATGGAACAATTTGTTCATCAAGGTGCAGAATATTGAGGGAGCATTGGTCAACCCAAATGGCATTACCAACCATTCTAAAGCCCCATAACGTGTAACACAAGTTGTTTTGGGCTCATCTCCGTCGGCAATTCACACTTGATAGTAGCCTTTCCTCAAGTCCATCTTGGTGAATACCTTGGCCTACTCTAAGCGGTCAAATAAATCCGCAATGAGAGAGATGGGGTACTTGTTCTTCACAGTTACCTTGTTAAGGGCCCGATAATCAATATATAAGCACATAGTACCCTCCTTCTTCTTCTGAAATAAGACAGATGCTCCGTAAGGTGCCTTGGATGGTCGTATGTGGCCAGGATCTAGCAACTCCTTATGTGGCCAGGCTCTAGAAACCCCTTGAGTTGCTTCCTCAATTCCTCTAATTCCGGGGGTGCCATGCGATAAGGCAACATGGCAAGTGGCTTTGCCCCTAGAACAAGCTCGATCTGATGATCAATTTCTCTTCGTGGTGGAAATTGTTTGGGAAGTTCTTCCGGTATCACGTCCTTATTATCTTTAAGAACTTGCTCAATGCAGGGAGGCAATGCTACTGCCTCAAGGGAATTCTCAACGATTCCCGTCAAGGTTGCAAGAAATGTTGGTTCCCCTTTCTTGAAACCTTTCACAAGTTGCATTGCAGACAGATGCATTCCATTTTGTGGCACCCGAACAAGGGGCACAATGCACGAGCCTCCGGGATCGCTTATATGAAGTTGGTTGATACGCGGCACGATTAGTGCATTGATCTCGTACCATAAATCCAATCCCAGTATGATATCAAAGACGTCCATGGGGGCAACAGTGAAGTCTGTCAATCCTTGCCAGCCTCCTAAATCAATGTGCATGTTAGGAGCAAAGCCATGAATGGTAGTGGGAAGGGCATTGACGGTCTTTGTCAGCGTGTCCCTGGATAGAAAGACAAGTTCAAGCTCCCTAGTTTGTTCCTCTGTCACAAAATTATGTGTCGTACCTGTGTCCACCATGATGCGCACGTCTTTTCCGTTGAACTTGGCATCGACAAATAATGATTTACGGGCCTCACACGAGGCGGTTGGGCAACAACAGCGGCAAGGGTCATGTGGTTTATCAAGGCCATATGATTGAACACGCCTACAACCTTGTTCTTTCATTGTCCTGTACCATCAGTTGGTGCTCCACGCTCCTCGGGTTGCTTTTCGGTAGGCGCAGTAGTTTGTCCTTGCTGCTGGTAGGCTGCAACAATTGCTCTTAGTTTGTTCAGTGTAGGGAAAAATTGAGTAGCACCAGAAGGGTCTCCACAAAGGTAGCAAATGTCCCGTTGGGCATCCCGTTGAGCACCTCCTTTCCTCTTCTCATCATAACTCTTGTGGTAGTTAGAATGGTTGCGGTTGCCTCTGTTATCATTGTTTCGGTTGGGAACAAATTTTCCTTTGCCTCGGTGGGTGTCCATCTTTGGAGCAGCAGTAGCTTGGCTCCGGTTGTTATTTCCCTTAGACGCTCCAATCTGGAAATCTGACAATGATTCAGCTATTACAATAGCCTCATCGACAGTCTCGATCTGTCACCTTTGCAATTCTTATTTGGCCCAATACTGCAGGCCATCCAAGAAACTGAACAATAGATCCTCACTGGTCAAGTTAGGGATCTGAAGTGTGAGTGGTAAACTCTTTCACGTACTCACGGATGGAGGATGTTTGCTTGAGCTCCCTTAACTTTTGGCGAGCCTCGTGCACAACATTTTGAGAGTAAAACTGTCATTTTAGCTCCTCTTTGAACTGCTTCCATGTGTTATTGGAGCACATTCTTTTCTCTATATATGCCTTCTTCCTGCGCCACCAAAGTATGGCGATTTCAGCTAGGTACATGGCTGTCGTTCGAACTTTAGCAGCATTGCTGGTTATGCTCATATGTTCAAAATAAACATCTAGTTGTCACAAGAAGTTTTCCATGTCTTGAGCGCTTCTTTCACCCCGAAATTCTTTGGGTTTAAGAGCCTCAATACGTGTTTCTCGGACAGTGATGGGACTTCTCTCGCTGGTTCCTGTTGTCTCCGCTAGACGCAGTTTTAAAGTTTCAACTTCTGCCTGTAAGGCAGATAAAGCCTCAGTGAGCTTGAGTTCAAGGTTAGTTAACCCTTCGTCTTGCTCCTTAATGTTCCCTTTGACTTTGCCGAGTCCATCAAGGGCAACTGACTCAAGGGAAAGGATATTATTTTCGGCAGTGGCAATACGACGGTGAAAGGCTGTCAGACGCTTTTCTACCATGTCAACTCTCTCATCGAGAGTTCTGGGCTTCAGATATTTTAGGTTCCATATAGGGTAGCAACTCGCTATCAGGTGGAGATGCATCTCTGGCCCTACTTTTATCGCGTTTTCGGCCCATACCTCTCTGTGGTTCTAGGTTCTCTTCAATGTGGGTTTCTTCTATGTTGCGATGTGAGTTCTTATCTATGCAAGAACCTAGGCTCTGATACCAATTGTCACAGAACCGTTTTTCTGAGGGTTCGGTGAGGGCAGCGAAGTTAGCTTGACTGCTACTTAGCTTCATCCCTTAGACAATAAACAGCACAATCGTGCTAAACCGATGGCAATCACACGAAACAAGTAAGAAAGCTATATAAGGAAGAGACCAAGATTTGGGAGGCTAGTGCCCTTTTCTGTTGTATTATCAAATATCTGATGATTACAAAGAATGAGTCTAAAACCTATTTATAGAAATTAAAATAGCTATACAAAGGGGGTGGTTGGCAGGGGTGGTAAGGCTGTCCAGCAGCCTGGTGCATTCCAGCTTGGAAAGCTGCCTGGTGCATTCCAGCATGGAAAAGCTGGAAAGGCAGACTTAGAGGGATCCTGCTATCAACGATGGCCCAGAATGTCAAAGATGCCTTCCCACTTTCGGCTGCTTGTCCCTTGGTCTGCTGACTTTCTGCCAAAGGTGCCTTTTGATGGCATCTCATGATTTTTGTAAGGCCCCAAGTGTTTTCCCACTGATGGCTGTCCGAGATTTGGGCTCGAACAAGCCATGCCATTACTGGAATTGCAGAAAATTAATAGGTGTGATGGCGGGGCGGTGCACTTAGGCTCTATGAGTGAGAGTTTACTCGAACTCGAAGTAAGAATATCCCGTAGGCTTAGTGGTCGAGTGAGTGTTCTCTCGAACTTGAAATAAGGTAGTCCTTGGGTTTTGTAGTTAAGAGAGAATGATTTTTTGAACTTAAATTAATGTAGCCGGTAGGCTTAGTGGTCGAGTGAGGACTTACTCGAACTCGAAGTAATGTAGCCCTTATGCTTATTGGTCGAGTAAGTGTTTGCTTGAACTCGAAGTAATGTAGCCCTTAGGCCTTATGGTAGAGTGAGTGTTGCTCGAACTCGAAGTAATGTAGCCCGTAGGCTTTATGGTCAAGTGAGTGTTGCTCGAACTCGAAGTAATGTAGCCCATAGGCTTTTTTGTTGAGTGAGTGTTTGCTCGAACTCGAAGTAAGAATAGCCCGTAAGCTTAGTGGTCGAGTGAATGTTCGCTCGAACTCGAAATAAGGTAGCCCTTGGGCTTTGTAGTCAAGTGAGAATGATTTCTTGAACTCGAATTAATGTAGCCCGTAGGCTTAGTGGTCGAGTGAGGACTTGCTCGAACTTGAAATAAGGTAGCCCTTGGGCTTTGAGTGAGATTGATTTCTCGAACTCGAATGAATGGCAGCCCTTGGGCTCGATAGATAGTCCTCGAGTGAGAATGGTTGCTCGAACTCGAGTTAGGGTAGCCCTTAGGTTTTACAGTCGAGTGAGGATTTGATCGAACTCAAAATAAGAATAGCCCTTGGGCTTATGTGGAGCTTGATCTCGTTGATTTTTTGGTTGGGGTAATTTTTCACTCCGGTCATGGTCGGCCCTTGAGTCTATTTGCATAATAGATCATGAAATAGAAAAATATTTCCGAGATATGAAGTATTGGTAAAGAAGAAATTTCTCTTTACAAGTCATTATACATGTGTTCATGTTTTGTGCCAGGGATCGAGCAAACTATACGGGCATGGTTCGTTTTGACCATTTGGCCCTTCCAATTTTTCCTATCGAAACCCTATTGCCATGATGTAACTTTCTTGCATCGAACTCAATATATTCGAGGGTAATGTTCCCCAGTATTCGAGGTTGATTGTAAATAGGCATCGGATACTTTTAAGATGTCCTAAGTTAGCACGATCAATGGTTGCCTCATTAAAAACCTTGCCGAAAAAAACCCATTCGGGATAAAACCGGTCTAAGGGAAAAAGAGTGCAACGCGTGCTTTCAGATCTAAAGGCTTCGAGTTGAATAATCTATCCCTGTTTCTGGTCGAACACCTGTAAGGGTTAATTTCGAAATATAAATGAACATGGGAGGGTTGTACCTTAGCAGTAAAATCGTTTTAGGTGCGAAACGTTCTAATTGCTCGGTAGTTGTTTGTCGTTTATCACGCCGAGATTGTAGGACCCCTTTCCGATGATGTCGAGGACTTGATATGGTCCTTCCCAGTTCGGACCCAATTTTTCTTCATTCGGATTTCGGGTGTTGAGAGTGACTTTCCTTAGTACCAAGTCCCCTTCGATCCGCTGTTTTTGGGCGGCCAATCGGACGAGAGCAGCCTCTTGTCTTTCATCCAATAATTCAAGGCTCGTTTCATGGTCTCGTTATTCGACTCCTTTGTTACATATCGAAACCTGATGCTAGGTTCTCTGACCTCAACCGGGATCAAAGCTTCGGCGCCATAAACCAACGAGAATGGCATTGCTCCGGTACTGGATTTTGATGTTGTACGATATGCCCATAGGACCTCGGGTAGTATTTCTCTCCATTTTCCTTTGGCGTTGGTCAATCTCTTCTTAAGATTTTGGATGATGGTTTTGTTGATCAATTCGGCTTGTCCGTTTCCACTGGGATGGTACGTGTTGATAGGATCCTTTTGATTTTGTGATCTTAGAGAAATTTAGTTACTTTGCTGCCGATGAACTATTTTCCATTATCACATACAATCTCTAATTTTTCCCAGATGGCACCCCGAATCGACATATGATGTGGTCCTAAATGAAGTCTATCACTTCTTTTTCTCTGACTTTTTCGAAAGCCTGTGCTTCAACCCATTTAGAAAAATAATCAGTCATAAACAAAATAAACTGAGTTTTACCTGGAGCCGATGGGAGGGGGCCAACGATTTCCATACCCTATTTCATGAAGGGCCATGGAGATAAGACCGAGTAGAGGAGCTCCCCGGGTTGATGAATCATGGGCGCATGTCTTTGACATTTGTCGCATTTTCGAATGAACTCCCTTGCATCCTTGTTCATATCGGTCCAATAATATCCTTCTCTCACTATTTTGTGGACCAACGAATCGGCACCAGAATGATTTCCACAAGTGCCTTCGTGAATTTCTCGTAAGATGTAATCGGTGTCTCCTGGTCCCAAACATATTGCTAGTGGACCATCGAACGTCCACCTAAATAGCGTTCCGTCTTTGGACAAGGTGAACCGTGTTGCCTTTGTGCGCAGAGCCCTCGAATCTTTTGGATCTGACGGAAGCTTCTCGTTCTTGAAGTACTCTATGTATTTGTTTCTCCGATCCCAGGTTAAACTCGTGGAGTTTATATGTGATGACTCAAAAGGTCATCTTATGTTTTAGAACTCGAATCTGCGCTCTTAAGCCTTAAAAATCTCATTTTTACCCTCCTCGATTTGCGTGCGCAATCCGAGAAAGTTTCCAGAAAGCTTTTATGTTGAAAATTGATAAAAATAAGAATTTTTGCCTTAAAAGTTGATTTTAGTTGACTTCGGTCATTATTTTTGGTAAACGGGCCCAGATAGATGCTTTTACGGTCCCGGTAGGTCCATATCGAATTATGGGACCTGGTCGCATGCCCGAAATCGAATTCGGAGGTCCTTAGCTCAAGTTATGAATTTTTGATAAAAATAAAAAGTCTGAAAATTAATTGTTTTAAGAATTGATTGATGTTTGGCATTGTTAGTCCCGGGTCCGCATTTTGGTTCCGGATTCCAGTACAGTTTTATTATGATATTTAAGACATGTCTGTGAAATTTGATGAGAAACGGAGTTGATTTGATATGATTCGGACGTCCAGTTGAGAAAATAGAAATTTTAAAGTGTTCTTGAGAATTTCATTTGATTTGGTGCTAAATTTAGAGTTTTAGGTGTTATTTTGGCGATTTGAACGTGCGAGCAAGTCTATATGATATTTTTAGACTTGCGTGCATGTTAGATTTGGAGCCCCGAGGGCTCAAGTGCCATTCAGGCGATGCGCGAGTTGAGTTCAAACCTCAACAAGGCTGCTGGTGCACCAAATCTGGTGTGCCCGCACCTGCGAGCTCCTAGGTGCGAGCAAAAGCCCCGCAGATACGACACACGCCTGGACTTTATTTTTTCGCAGATGCGGACTTTTCTCCGCTGGAGCAGGACCGCAAAAGCGGAACCCTGTCCGCAGGTGCGGCCCCAGTTAGCCCAGCCCTTTTCCGCAGAAGCGCACACTCCGTCCGCACATGCGAATGCGCAAGTTCAACCAAAGCACCGCAGGTGCGAAGGTCGCTAGGCAGTGAGCATTTAATTCGGACTCCAGCCATTTTTCTTCTCGTTTTCAAAAGTATAGGAGGCCTAGGGCGATTTTTCAAAGACATTTTCTTCCCCAAATCATAGGTAAGTGTTCCTTAACTCGTTTCTTTCAATTACCCATTACATTTCTTGAATTTTCAACCTAAAATCTAGAGTTTTCATGGTAGAATTAGGGGTTAGGGTAGAAAATAGGGATTTCGGAAATTTGGGGATTTAGACCTCAATTTGAGGTCGGATTCTAAAACTAATTACATATTCGGGCTCGGGGTGAATGGGTAAAAGAATTTTGGCCTAAACCTCGAATTTTGACCAAGACGGCCCGGGGTCGATTTTTTGACTTTTTAGAGGACAATTTGGAAAATTTAATTTATGCAATATAATTGATTCCTTTAGTAATATTTGATATTATTGAGTCATTTTTGAATAGATACGAGTGGTTTGGAGGTGAATTCCAAAGGAAAAGCTGTGATTGAGAATTAAGTGGCCTTCGGAGCGAGGTAAGTGTTGTGTCTAATCCTGACTTGAGGGAATTAGGAACCTTAGATTATTTGCTAAGTCAAATTCATGTGAGCGGCATATATGTGAGGTGACGAGTGCCTATGCACCGCCAATTTACCTTTTTTTTTTCCTTCATGTTTCTCTGTATTTTTTGATATTGTCCCATTCCTATGCCAAATTGCTACGTGTTATACTAGTGTTGTTCAAATTATTGTTCTTATCATGTTTACGGAATATTTTGGTGATAATTGAGTTTTTATTTCAAAGTTAAGATTGATATTATGGAATCAAATGTTGAAGTAAGGTTTGTACTTATTATTCTATCTCCCTGTAGTTATTTATGCATTGCATTATGGTAAGAGAGAGTGTTAATGCACAAAGGGTGATGTCGTGCCGTATTGTGAGTATTAATGCACGAAGGGTGATGCCGTGCCGTATTGTGAGTATTAATGCACGAAGGATGATGTCGTGCCATATTGTGAGTGTTCATGTACGAAGGGTGATGTCGTGCCATATTGTGAGTGTTAATGCACGAAAGGTGATGTCGTGCCATGATATGGGAGTAAAAGCACGAAGGGTGATGCCGTGCCGTTTCTATTAATTTTATGGTGAGATTGAGAGTAAAAGCACGAAGGGTGATGCCGTGCCATTTCTATTAATTTTATGGTGAGATTGAGAGTAAAAGCACGAAGGGTGATGCCGTGCATTCTTCTTTACTGTATTCACTATTCCTGTTGATTCATGGTATATTGACTGCCCCGGTGATCATTCTGTTGTAGTTCTTTATCTTGTATTCCCCTCAGTATGTCTCCCCTCCTAACATTTCTTGTTTAGTTCTTCATTCCTGTTATTTGTGTATACACGATTAAATTGTACAGGTTGATTGTAGGTGCCTTGCCTTAGCCTCGTCACTACTTCGTCGAGGTTAGGCTCGACACGTACCAGTACATGGGGTCGGTTGTACTGATGTTGCACTCTGCACTTTCTGTGCAAATTTTGATACCGGCTCAGGTTGATCGAGATTTGCTATTGGTCCGCTGTCCAAAGACTCAAGGTAGATCTGTCGGCGTTCACAAACCTTGAAGTCCCCGTCTATCTTTTTATGTCCTACTGTTTTCTTTCATTCAGATAGTTGTATTTCTTTTGGACTATTACTTGTAGTAAGTTCTAGAATGCTCATGAATTGTGACTCCAGATTCAGGTGGTAGTAGTTAATACAGATTTATGATATTCCGCACTTGTTATATTTCATTGTAGTTAATTAAATGTTAATTACTGAACGAAAATAAGGATTTGGTAAATGATTCTCTAACGTTGGCTTGCCTAGTAAGTGAAATGTTAGGCGCCATCACGGTCCCGTCGGTGGGAAATTTTGGGTCGTGACAGTTGGTATCAGAGCACTAGGTTGCCTAGGTCTCACGATTCACGAGTAAGCTTAGTAGAGTCTGGTGGATAGGTACGGAGACGTCTGTGCTTATCTTCCAGAGGCTATGAAGTTTAGGAACAAGTTTCACTTCTATTCTTCTTTGTCGTGCGATTTTGCTTTCTCAATACTGATTGAACTCTTCTACTCTTATTCTCTCGCAGATGGCGAGAACACGTATCGCTTCCTAAGTTGAGCAGCAACTAGAGCCTCTAGTGATAGCTCCTACGCAGGGCAGAGGTCGAGGCCGAGGCCGAGGCCGTGCTAGAGGTCGAGGTAGGGGCAGGGCTTAGTCTAGGGCCCGAGCAGCAGCCCCAACGGTAGAGCCTCAGATAGAGATTGACGAGGAGGTTCCAACCCAGACTGTTCTTGTCGGACCAGCTCAGGTTCCGGAGGGGTTCATTGCTACCCCAGCACTTTAGGACGCTTTGGTCCGATCCATACTGGCGCATTTCCCATAGCACCAATAGTCTCTCAGGCTGGAAGAGGAGCCCAGACTCCTACCACTCCTGCTCCGGAGCAGATAGCTCCCCAGTATCAGGCTCCAACAACTCAGCCAATCGGATTAGTTCAGCCGGTTATTGCGGCGCAGGTCAGAGATAGGCCTACTATGTCTTCTGAGGCTTTATGGAGATTAGACAGGTTTACCAAGCTCTTTCCTGTTCACTTCAGTGGTGCTCCTTTAGAGGACCCCCCAGGAGTATCTTGACAGCTGTCACGAGGTTATACGGAACATGGGTATAGTGGAGACCAATGGGGTCGATTTTGCTGCATTTCAGATGACTGGTTCCGTCAAGAAATGGTGGAGAGATTACTTGTTGACCAGACCAGCTGGGTCGCCTGCTCTTACTTGGGACCAGTTCTCTCATCTCTTCATAGAGAAGTTTCTGCCTATCACATTGAGAGAGGAGCGTCACCGTCAGTTTGAGCGTCTCCAGCAGGGCGGTATGACTGTTACTCAGTATGAGACCCGTTTTTTGGATTTGGCCCGTCATTCCATTCTTCTACTTCCTACCGAGAGAGAGAGAGAGGGTGAGGAGGTTTATTGATGGACTTGCTCAGCCTATCAGATTGCAGATGGCTAAGGAGACCGGGAATGAGATTTCTTTTCAGGCGATCAGGGGTCTGACAAGAGGCCTCGTCATTCCGGTGAGTTCAGCGGTGCCTCATCTAGAGGCAGGAGTACTTTTGGTAGAGGCCATCCTCCCAGGCTATTTCATTTAGCACTCCAGGCATCCCACTATGCCTCAGGTGGTCGTGGCCCCCAGATGCATTATTCTGACCAGCTAGCCTACAGTGCACCACCAGCTCCTATTAGTGCACCTCCATTCCAGAGTTATTAGGGTGGTCATTCAGGTCAACAGGGTCAGTTTCAGGGTCAGCAGTCACAGCAGGCGAGGTTATGTTATACTTGTGGTGATCCGAGGCACATTGCTATATTTTGCCCTCGGGCAATGGGCAGCTCACAGCATCAAAGTTCTCGTGTCATGGTTCCGGCACCAATTGCTGCACCACCTACTCAGGCAGCCAGAGGTAGGGGCCAGACAGTTAGAGGTAGAGGTCAGGCCGTTAGAGGTGGAGACCATCCAGCTAGAGGCTATCCTAGGGATGTAGTTCAGGGTGGTGGGGCCCAGCCCCGGTGTTATGCTTTCCCAGCCAGGCCTGAGGCTGAGTCATCTAAAGCTATTATCACAGGTACTGTTTCAGTTTGTAGTAGAGATGCTTCAGTTCTATTTGATCCGGGATCTACTTACTCCTATGTGTCATCCTATTTTGCTTCCTATTTGGTTGTACCCCGTGATTCTTTGAGTGCTCCTGTGTATGTGTCCACACCAGTGGGAGATGCTATTATTGTAGATCGTATTTATCGTTCGTGTGTGGTCACCATTTGGAGTCTTGAGACTCGTGTAGATCTTCTACTTCTCGACATGGTTGATTTTGATGTCATACTAGGTATGGATTGGCTGTCACCTTATCATACTATATTAGATTATCACGCCAAGATGGTGACCTTAGCCTTGCAGGGGTTTCCTCAATTAGAGTGGAGAGGGAATCTTGGCCATTCTGCCAGCATGGTTATCTCGTATGTGAAGGCTCTATATATGGTCGAGAAGGGGTGTCTAGCTTATTTGGCTTATGTCCGCGATTCTAGTGCGGAGGTTCCTTCAATGGATTCAGTGCCGGTTGTTCGTGAGTTTCCAGAGGTGTTTCCTGCAGACCTGCCGGGGATGCCACCCGATAGGGATATTGATTTCTGCATTGATTTGGCCCCGGGAAACTCAGCCCATTTCTATTCTGCCATACCGCGTGACCCCGCTAGAGTTGAAAGAATTGAAGGAGCAGTTGCAAGATTTGCTTGATAAGGGCTTCATTAGACCTAGTGTCTCGCCCTGGGGTGCACCTGTGTTGTTTGTGAAGAAGAAAGATGGATCGATGAGGATGTGTATAAACTATCGGCAGTTGAACAAAGTCTCCGTCAAGAACAAGTATCCATTGCCGAGGATTGATGATTTATTTGATCAACTTCAGGGTGCCAAGGTGTTTTCAAAGATTGATTTGAGATCTGGCTACCATCAGTTGAGGATTAGGGCATCCGATGTTCCTAAGATAGCTTTTCAGACTCGGTATGGGCATTATGACTTTCTAGTGATGTCATTTGGGCTGACAAATGCCCTGGCAGCATTCCTAGATTTGATGAACCGGGTGTTCAAACCCTACCTGGATTCCTTTGTGGTTGTGTTTGTCGATGATATCTTGATATACTCCCACAGTCGAGAGGAGCATGAGCGGCACCTTCGGATCATTCTTCAGACTCTGAAAGAAAACCAATTATATGCTAAGTTCTCAAAATGCGAGTTTTGGTTGAGTTCAGTTACTTTCTTGGGTCACGTTGTATCAGCAGAAGGTATTCAAGTGGATTTTAAGAAGATTGAGGCAGTCCAGAATTGGCCTAGACCCACATCAGCTACAGAGATCTGTAGTTTCCTGGGTTTGGCGGGCTATTACCGTCGATTTGTGGAGGGGTTTTCATCCATAGCAGCCCCGTTGACCAGATTGACCCAGAAGGGTGCCCCGTTCAGGTGGTCAGACGAGTGTGAAGTGAGCTTTCAGAAGCTCAAGACAGCTTTGACTACGACACCGGTATTGGTGTTAACCACAGGTTCAGGATCTTATACAGTATATTGTGATGCATCTCGCATTGGTCTGGGTACGGTATTGATGCAGGGTGGCAAGGTTATTGCATATGCTTCACGGCAGCTGAAGGTTCACGAGAAGAATTACCTTGTTTATGATCTAGAGCTGGCAGCCATCGTTCACGCACTGAAGATTTGGAGGCACTATCTTTACGGTGTGCCATGTGAGGTATTCACTGATGATCGGAGCTTGTAGTATTTGTTCAAGCAGAAGGAACTCAATTTGAGGCAGAGGAGGTGGTTGGAGCTATTGAAAGACTATGATATCACCATATTGTAACATCCCGAGAAGGCCAATGTGATGGCTGATGCTTTGAGTAGAAAGTCAGTCAGTATGGGTAGCCTTGCATATATTCTAGTTTGTGAGAGACCGCTTTCATTGGATGTTCAGTCCTTGGCCAACCAGTTCGTGAGATTAGATATTTCTGAGCCCAGCCGTGTTCTAGTTTGTACAGTTGCTCAGTTTTCTTTATTTGAGCGCATCAGAGATCGGCAGGATGACGATCCTCATTTACTTGTCCTTAGAGACACAGTGCGGCACGGTGGTGCCAAGCAGGTTACTGTTGGAGATGACGGAGTTTTGAGGATGCAGGGTCATATTTGTGTGCCTAAAGTGGATGGACTTCGTGAGTTGATCCTTGAGGAGTCCCACAGTTCCCGGTATTCTATTCATCTGGGCGCCGCCAAGATGTATCAGGACTTGAGGCAACATTATTGGTGGAGGCGAATGAAGAAGGACATAGTTGCCTATGTAGCTCGGTGCCTAAATTGCCAACAGGTAAAGTGTGAGCATCAGAGACCTGGTGGTTTACTTCAGAGGTTAGATATTCCTGAGTGGAAGTGGGAGCGTATCACTATGGACTTTGTTGTTGGACTCCCACGGACTCAGAGGAATTTCGATACAGTTTGGGTCATTGTGGACAGGCTGACTAAGTCAGCGCCTTTCATTCCTGTGGCAGTTACTTATTCCTCGGAGCGGTTGGCAGAGATTTATATTCGTGAGATCGTCCGTCTTCACGGTGTGCCCGTGTCTATCATTTCTGATCGAGGTACGCAGTTTACCTCGCAATTTTGGAGGGCAGTTCAGCGTGAGTTGGGTACGCGGGTTGAGTTGAGCACATCATTTCATCCTCAGATGGACGGGCAGTCCGAGCATACTATTCAGATCTTTGAGGATATGCTCCGCGCCTGTGTTATTGACTTTGGAGGTTCTTGGGATCAGTTTTTGCCGTTAGCAGAGTTTGCCTACAATAACAGCTACCAGTCGAGCATTCAGATGGCTCCCTATGAGGCATTATATGGTAGACGGTGTAGGTCTACAGTTGGGTGGTTTGAACCGGAGGAGGCTCAGTTATTGGGTATAGATTTAGTACAGGATGCCTTGGATAAGGTCAAGATTATTCAGGATCGACCTCGCACAGCTCAGTCCAGGAAGAAGAGTTATGCCGACCGTAGAGTTCGTAATGTTGCACTCATGGTCGGAGAGAGAGTGTTACTTCGGGTATCACCCATGAAGGGTGTAATAAGGTTCAGAAAGAAGGGCAAGTTGAGATTCTGGAGAGAGTGGGAGAGGTGGCTTATAGGCTTGCGTTGCCACCTAGTTTATCAGCTGTTCATTCGGTATTCCATGTGTCCATGCTTTGAAAGTATCACGACGATCCGTCCCATGTGTTAGATTTAAGCTCTTTCTAGTTGGGCAAGAATTTGACTTACGAGGAGGAGTCAGTGGCAATTCTAGCCCGGCAAGTTCGTCAGTTGAGATCAAAGAGTTACCCTTCAGTTCGAGTGCAGTGGAGCGGTCAGCCTATTGAGGCAGCTACTTGGGAGTCCGAGTCCGATATGCGGAGTAGATATCCCTACCTTTTCACCGGCCCAGGTACTTTTCTATGTCCATTCGAGGACGAACGATTATTTTAGAGGTGGAGAATGTGATGACCCAAAAGTTCATCTTATGTTTTAGAACTCGAATCTGCGCTCTTAAACCTTAAAATCTCATTTTTACCCTCCTCGATTTGCGTGCATAGTCCGGGCAGGGTTCCGGAAAGCTTTTATGTTGAAAACTGATGAAAATAAGAATTTTTGACTTAAAAATTGATTTTAGTTGACTTCGGTCAATATTTTTGGTAAACGGGCCCGGGTCCATGCTTTGACGGTCTCGGTAGGTCCATATCAAATTATGGGACCTGGGCGCATGCCCGGAATCGAATTCGGAGGTCCCTAGCTCAAGTTATGAATTTTTGATGAAAATTAAAAGTCTGAAAATTAATTATTTTTAGGAATTAATTGATATTTGGCATTGTTAGTACCGGGTCCGCATTTTAGTTCCGGAGCCCGATACAGGTTCATTATGATATTTAAGACATGTCTGTGAAATTTGGTGAGAAACGGAGTTGATTTGACGTGATTCGGACGTCCAGATGAGAAAATAGAAATTTTAAAGTGTTCTTGAGAATTTCATTTGATTTGTCGCTAAATTTAGAGTTCTAGGTGTTATTTTGGCGATTTGATCCCGCGAGCAGGTCCGTATAATGTTTTTAGACTTGCGTATATGTTTGGTTTGGAGCCCCGAGGGCTCGGGTGCCATTCGAGCGATGCGCGAGTTGAGTTCAAACCTCAACAAGGTTGCTGGTGCACCAAATCTGGTGTGCCCGCACCTGCGAGCCTTTGGTCGCAGGTGCGAGCGAAAGCCCCGCAGATGCGACCCAGGCCTGGACTTCATTTTTTCACAGATGCAGACTTTTCTCTGCAGGAGCGGGACTGCAGAAGCGGAACCCTGTCCGCAGGTGCGGCCCCAGTTGGCCCAGCCCTTTTTCGGAGAAGCGTACACTCCGTCCGCACATGCGAATGCGCAAGTTCAACCAAAGCACCGCAGGTGCGAAGGTCGCTAGGCAGTGAGCATTTAATTCGGACTCCAGCCATTTTTCTTCTCGTTTTCAAAAGGATAGGAGGCCTAGGGCGATTTTTCAAAGACATTTTCTTCCCCAAATCATAGGTAAGTGTTCCTTAACTCGTTTCTTTCAATTACCCATTACATTTCTTGAATTTGCAACCTAAAATCTAGAGTTTTCATGGTAGAATTAGGGGTTAGGGTACAAATTAGGGATTTCGAGAATTTTGGGATTTAGACCTCAATTTGAGGTCGAATTTCAAAATTAATTACATATTCGGGCTCGGGGGTGAATGGGTAAGGATTTGGGTCCGAACCTCGGGTTTTGACCAAGCGGGACCGGGGTCGATTTTTCGACTTTTTAGAGGAAAATTTGAAAAATTTAATTTATGCAATATAATTGATTCCTTTAGAAATATTTGATATTATTGAGTCATTTTTGAATAGATACGAGTGGTTTGGAGGTGAATTCCAAAGGAAAAGCTGTGATTGAGAATTAAGTGGCCTTCGGAGCGAGGTAAGTGTTGTGTCTAACCCTGACTTGAGAGAATTAGGTACCTTAGATTATTTGCTAAAGTGAAATTCATGTGAGCGGCGTATATGTGAGGTGACGAGTACCTATGCGCCGCCAATTTACCTTTTTTTTTTTTTTCCATGTTTCTCTGTTTTTCTGATATTGTCTCATTCCTATGCCAAATTGCTACGTGTTATACTAGTGTTTTTCAAATTATCGTTCTTATCATGTTTACGGAATTATTTTGGTGATAATTGAGTTTTTATTTCAAAGTTAAGATTGATATTATGGAACCAAATGTTGAAGTAAGGTTTGTACTTGTTATTCTATCTCCCTGTAGTTATTTATGCATTGCATTATGGTAAGGGAGAGTGTTAATGCACGAAGGGTGAGGTCGTGCCGTATTATGAGTACTAATGCACGAAGGGTGATGCCGTGCCGTATTGTGAGTATCAATGCACGAAGGGTGATGCCGTGCCATATTGTGAGTATTAATGCACGAAGAGTGATGTCGTGCCATGATATGGGAGTAAAAGCACGAAGGGTGATGTCGTGCCGTTTCTATTAATTTTATGGTGAGATTGAGAGTAAAAGCAAGAAGGGTGATGCCGTGCATTCTTCTTTACTGTATTCACTATTCCTGTTGATTCATGGTATATTGACTGCTCCGGTGATCATTCTGTTGTAGTTCTTAATCTTGTATTCCCCTCAGTATGTCTCCCCTCCCGACATTTCCTGTTTAGTTCTTCATTCCTGTTATTTGAGTATACACGGTTAAATCGTACAGGTTGATTGTAGGTGCCTTGCCTTAGCCTCATCACTACTTCGTCGAGGTTAGGTTCGACACTTACCAGTACATGGGGTCGGTTGTACTAATGCTGCACTCTGCACTTTCTGTGTAGATTTTGATACCGGCTCAGGTTGATCGAAATTTGCTATTGGTCCTCTATCCGGAGACTCAAGGTAGATCTATCGGCGTTCATAGACCTTGAAGTCCACGTCTATCTTTTTATGTCCTACTGTTTTCTTTCATTCAGACAGTTGTATTTCTTTTAGACTATTACTTGTAGTAAGTTCTAGAATGCTCGTGAATTGTGACTCCAGATCCGGGTGGTAGTAGTTAATACAGATTTATGATATTCCGCACTTGTTATATTTTATTGTAGTTAATTAAATGTTAATTACTGAACGGAAATAAGGAATTGGTAAATGATTCTCTAATGTTGGCTTGCCTAGTAAGTGAAATGTTAGGCGCCATCACGGTCCCGTAGGTGGAAATTTTGGGTCGTGACATTATATCGGCATGGCCTTCTTCGATTACCTATCTCATGAGTTGTACGACAGTCCCCGAGTTAAGTTCGTCATCTTCGACCGACGAACCTAAGTTTGCAAGAGCGTCGGCCTCGCAGTTTTGTTCTCGATGTACATGTTGTAAAGTCTATTCCTTAAACTGACGTAGAGTCACTTGTAATTTATCCAAGTACCTCTGCATTGTGTCTTCTTGGACTTCAAAAATCCCGTTGGCTTGATTTACCACGAGGAGGGAATCATATTTAGCCTCTATGACCTCGGCTCCCAAGCTTCTAGCTAGTTCGAGACCTGCAATTACGGCCTCATACTCGGCCTCATTGTTAGTCAATTTTGTAGTTCTAATAGACTGCCTTACTACATTACCTGTGGGTGATTTTAGCACAATACCTAATCCAGACCCCTTCACGTTCGAGGCACCGTTCGTAAAAAGGGTCCAAACTCCCGAAGAGGTACCCGATTTTATCAGTAGCAATTTTTTGATCTTGGGTACAAGAGCCGACATAAAGTCAGGCACGAAGTCTGCTAAGATTTGGGATTTGATAGCGGTTCGAGGTCGATACTCGATGTCGTACCCGCCGATCTCTATGGCCCATTTGGCCAATCGACATGAAAGTTCAGGTTTGTGCAAAATATTTCGCAGAGGATAAGTTGTTGCAACATGTATCGGATAGCACTGGAAAATATGATTTTAGTTTCCTAGAGGCACTTATCAAAGCAAGCACTAATTTTTCTAATTATGAATATCTAGTTTCGGCCTCACATAAAGTTCGACTGACATAATAAATAGGGAATTGCGTACCTCGTTCTTCTCGAATCAGGACTCCACTTACCGTTATCTCCGAGACAGCTAAATATAAATAAAGTTGTTCATCTGCCTTGAGGGTATGAAGCAACGATGGGCTCGATAAATGCCATTTTAGCTCTTCCAAAGACTGTTGACATTCCGGAGTCCATGCAAAATTGCTTTTCTTCTTAAGCAGAGAGAAAAATCGGTGGCTCCTATATGAGGATCTCGAAATGAATCGTCCCAGGGTGGTTATCTATCCCGTTAGCCTCTGTACGACCTTTACATTATCTACCACTGTGATGTCCTCAATAGCTTTGATCTTATTGGGGTTAATCTCGATTTCTCGATTGGACACCATGAAACTGAGAAACATGCCCAAGCCGACCCCGAATGCACATTTTTCGGGGTTGAGCTTCATAATGTATTCCCTCAGTATGTCGAAAGTTTCCTGCAAATGCTTTAAATGGTCCTCTGCTCGCAGGAATTTAACTAACATGTCATCAATATAAATTTCCATTGATTTTCCTATTTGCTTTTCGAACATTCGGTTTACTAGGCGTTGATAAGTTGCACTAGCATTTTTTAGACCGAATGGCATTACATTATAATAGTAGGTACCGTACTTAGTGATAAATGAGGTCTTTTCTTGATCCTCCGGGTTCATCTGTATTTGGTTGTACCCGGAATAGGCATCAAGAAAACTGAGAATCTCGTGGTCGGCCGTGGCATCGATCATACGATCGATATTAGGCAAAGGAAAAGAATCCTTAGGGAATGCTTTATTCAGTTCTTTATAATCTATGCACATTCTAAGTTTGTTCCCCTTTTTAGGGACTACCACCATATTTGCTAGCCATTCAGGGTATTTTACTTCCCGAATGGATCCTATTTTAAGAAGTTTGGTTACCTAGTCTTTGATGAAGGCGTGTTTGACCTCGGACTGGGGCCTCCTTTTTTGTTTTACCAGATGGAATTTTGGGTCCAAGCTTAGCCTGTGAGTGGTGATTCCCGGTGAGATCCCTGTTATGTCAAGATGGGACCAAGCAAAACAGTTCATGTTAGCTATAAGAAATTGAATAAGCTTTTTCCTGAGCTAAGGATCTAACCCCGTGCCCAGGTATACCTTTCGTTCGGGTAGGTGTTCGATTAGCATGATTTGCTCTAGTTCTTCAACCGTTGATTGGGTAGCGTCGGAATTATCAGGGACCACGAAGGATCGAGAGACCCCATGTTCATAATCTTCGTCAGTTTTCTGATTCTCTAGTTGGGTCGAAGCTGACGTTTGTGATTGCTATTTGGTATTCCATTCCCCCTTCGAATCCGATCCTTTTGTCGATGACAATGAAGATATCAGAATTACTTCATCGACGGCAAACATCTCTTTCACGCATGGTTGCTCTCCATAGACCATTTTGACTCCCTCCGATGTTGGGAATTTTAGAACTTGGTGGAGGGTCGAGGGTACAACTCTCATATTATGGATCCACGGTCTTCCAAAAATAGCGTTATACCTCATGTCGCTTTCGATCACGTGGAACTTCATTTCTTGGATGGTCTTGGCCACGTTTATTGGCAGTATTATCTCGCCTTTAGTAGTTTTACATGCCATATTGAATCCATTTAGAACCAGGGTTACGGGCACGACCTGGTCCTGTAGACCGAGCTGCTCTACGACCTTTGATCTAATAATGTTGGCCGAACTACCTGGATCAATTAACACATGCTTAACTTGAGTTTTATTCATAAGTACATATATTACCAGTGCATCGTTATGGGGTTGCATGATTCCTTATGCATCTTTATCACTAAAGGACAAGATTCATTTAGGTATGTTATCCTGAGATCGAGACCACTTCTCTCTTCCAATCGACATCTTAGTGCGTTTAAGCTGGCCCCTGGGGGATATCGATCCCACCGATGATCATGTGGATGATGTGTTGTGGCTCTTCTTGTTCATTTTGTCTTCTGAAATCCCTGTTTTTTAAATGGTTTTTGGCCTAGTCACTTAAAAATTCTCGAAGGTGCCCTTTATTGAATAATCGGGCTACCTCCTCTCTTAATTACCTGCAATCTTCCGTTTTGTGGCCCATAGTGCCATGATACTCGCATATTTGATTGGGATTCCTCCGGGCAGGATCGGTCTGCAGAGGTCGAGTCCATTTAGTATCTTTGATGCGTCTGATAGCCGACACGATGGCGGATACATCGATGTTGAAGTTATATTCCGATAATCGTGGTGCTTCCTTGGGTTTGGTATGCCTGTCGAACCCATTCCTGTTCATCAGCCCTCGAGACCCTTGGCCTCAATCTCCTATTTTATCACCTTGTACGGGGTTACGTCTTGGTTCGTTACCCCTATGATCTCCATTATACGACCGGTATCGGTCCCTGATCGGCCTTGATTCTCGGTTGATGTCCCTTTTAATAACGGACCCAGAACCCAACTGGTCGTCTTCAACTCTGATCTTCAATTGATACTGATTGTGTACATTGGCCTAGGTAATAGCTGGGTACTCGATTAGGTTCTGCTTTAACTGCCGTGAAGCCACCGAGCCTCGTTCGTTTAGACCTTGAGTGAAAGCTTGAACAGCCCAATCGTCTGTGACTGGAGGTAGACCCATTCGTTCCATTTGGAATCGAGATACGAATTCCCTTAGCATCTCGTTATCCTTTTGTCTTACCTTGAAAAGGTATGACTTCCTAGTCTTGACCTTTATGGCTCCAACGTGTGTTTTTACGAAAGAATCTGCAAGCATAGCAAAAGAATCAATAGAGTTAGACGGTAAATTATGATACCATATCATTGCTCACTTTGACAGGGTTTCACCAAATTTTTTCAATAATACAGATTCTATCTCGTCATCCTCTAGGTCGTTCTCTTTAATGGCACATGTGTAAGAAGTGACGTGTTCGTTGGGGTCGGTCGTTCTATTATATTTAGGAATTTCGGGCATGCGAAACTTCTTGGGGATCGGTTTCGGAGTTGCGCTCATGGGGAAGGGCTTTTGTACATTTTTTTTGGAATCCAAGCCTTTCAATATCGGTGGTTCCCCCGGGATCTGATCAACCCTGGAGTTATACATTTCCACCTTTTTGTCATTTGCTTCAATCCTCATTTCTCCCAACTCTATTCGTTTTGTTAGTTCCTCGAATATCTTAACAATTTCGGGATTAGTCCCCGATTCTTGCTCGTTTGACCTTACTACAGCTGGCCCCGTCTTGTGGGTGACTTCTTAGGGAGGACTGGGTTCGAGCCTGGTCGGTGCCTGGGTTTGGCTCTACAACTGGGCTATCGCTACTTGTTGAGATTGCAATATTTCGAAAATCATACGCAAGTGGATTCCGTTTTCCTCAGCGTTTTAGGTATTTCGAGCTGCAGATCGAGTTCCACCATGAATGTTATTTTCAGGTTTGGAACGTTGGTTTTCCTCGATGGCCACATGTGAATTAACGTCTATTGGCTCTTCGACCCGAGCTCCAACGAGATCGACAAATGGCCTTTCACCCCCGGGCATTAAGTTGTTGTTCTCATCTTGAAGGCCAGCTTCGTTGTCGATAGGTAGGGCCATTAATTGTGAATTCATTATTTTTAGCCTGAAATCAAAGATACTTCCAAGAGCAAGTGTAAAATAGTGTGTTTTACAGAGATTCGTACCAAATAACCACTATTATCCTTAGCCCCATGGTGGGCACCAAACTGTTTACCCGAAAAACGGATAGAGTTGAATTTATACGTAGTTCTAAGGATACGTGATATAGCTTGGCACAAATTGGGAAAGTATGTAGAAGAATATCGAATATTGACCGTAAAAAAGGAACGAAATACAAACCAAACTAAGTAGAAAACGATTTACGGATAAGCAAGATGAATCAATGTACAAGGCTCACAAAAGGATAATTTCTCCTGTATCTATATGTGAATATCAATAATCTTTTCAGTAAGAGAGTGTGTAGATGCCTTAATGTTCAATTTTTTGAATACAGAAATGATAGCCACTCTCTTATATTGGGGGGACTCTATTTTAGATATAATAAAAAATACATAGTGGGGATCCCATGATAGATTAGTTTATTTAGCTTTTCTTGAATTCCTGCCGAGATTCTCTCCCCAAGTGCGGCTACAACGACTCTTGTCTCTTAGCTCGATCTTGGTCAGACTTTGATATTGGTCGATTTCCAAATTTCGAGCTCGATACTGACTCGAGCTCGATGTTGACTCGAGCTCGGGTCTTGAGTTCGATAACGCCACCTCACATCATAGTTCGATTTGGACTCGAGCTTGATAATGACTTTGAGCTCGGTATTGATCGGTCCCTAAATCTTGAACTTGGTAACCTGACTTCGGATCTCATCTCGGTATTATAAAAATGACCCTCGGTCCATCATGTTCCAATCTTGACTAATTACATGAAGGGCAAAACAGGTTTTGACCGTATACAATCTTACAGTAGAATTATATATTCTGATCCTCTAAATTTGAAAGCAAATGGAATTGATACGACTCTAAAGCTATGTTATTCATGCTTATTGCAGGTCACTTGCACAACTGTTTAGCTATACCAAATCAAACTCCCGAAAGTCTCGAAATCGAATTTCGATCTCTAGAACTAAAAATGGACCTTTGGATCATTAATACTTATGCTCAAAACAATGACAAAACACCAAACACGTTAACAATTCATCCAAAACTCATCCGAGCCCCATGGGACTCCAACCAAGTACACTAACAAGTCCTAAAATACAATACGAACTTAGTCGAGGCTTAAAACCATGTCAAACAACGTCGAAATTACGAATCGCGACTCGAATCGAATTATGAGTTTTCAAATCTTCCAACTTCTATAATATGCGCCGAAATGTATCAAATCAATCCGGAATGACTTCAAATTCTGTACACGAGTCATAAATGACATAATGGACATGTTTCAATTTTTGGAATCGAATTTCGACCCCTATATCAATAAAATCAATTCCCGGTCAAACTTTCTTAAAATCTTTCATTTTCCAACTTTCGCCAAAATGCGTCGAACTGACTTATGTACTTCTAAATCCAATTCCGGACATACGCCTAAGTCCAAAATTACCATACGAAACTATTGAAATCATCAAAACTCCATTCCG
This sequence comes from Nicotiana tomentosiformis, assembly GCF_000390325.3. NCBI lineage: Eukaryota > Viridiplantae > Streptophyta > Magnoliopsida > Solanales > Solanaceae > Nicotiana > Nicotiana tomentosiformis. The sequence continues at coordinate 34,176 of NW_027174898.1, forward strand.
GAGTCGTTTATTCAAAAGTCAAAACTCCGATCAACTCTTTTCATTTAAGCTTCAAAAGTAAGAATTGTTCTTTCATTTTAATTCCGAATCTTCCGAAAACCAAACTCGACCGCAAACGTACGTTATAATACATATTACGAAGCTACTCGGTGCCTTAAACTGTTGAACGGGACGCCAATTCACAAAATGACAAGTCGGATCATTACAACATCCATGGGCAATTCTTTTTGTCAGACTCGTCCTCTTCCTCGTCCTTTGGCCATGGAACCACCGGAGGCGCAGGTTTAACTAACGTGCACCGAGAGCATGGCTGAGAGAGAGAGAGAGAGAGAGAGAGAGAGAGAGAGAGAGAGAGAGAGAGAGAGAGAGAGAGAGAGAGAGAGAGAGACCGTTTGGTAAATATCTCCTTTAATTATGTTCATTTTCATTATGACATATTAATTAGCAATATTTATTTATGCGATTTTATTATCTTTATTGTTGAATATTTTAGTACAATGTCATGACTCATCTCACATTGTTTTGTGTTATTTTTTTGGTAACACCTTATATAGTTGTATCCTACTAGAATTAAAGAAATATTTAGAGCATAAGTTATATATCTTGTGTACTGAAAATTTTATCGAAAAAAATTCGAAAAATTCGAGAAAACCGAAAAATTCGAGAAAAATCGAGATTGAGAAACCCGACTTTTGTTGGTTTGATTTGATTTATAGATTTAAAAATCTGACACAATTGATTCAATTTGGTAATTAAAAAATTTGAATCAACCCAACCTATGTTTACCCCTACCTCTAACTTACTAACACCTTTTTTGGATGGTTG
>NW_027174899.1:0-34880 GCF_000390325.3 Nicotiana tomentosiformis
GCCATGATCGTTCCTCATTTTTTTTGTTTTCCGGCCCAACAATTAGAATTCCGCGCTATCCCATATTTTTGTGTGTTATAGCCCACGCCTTCCGAGTGGTCCCGGGTCTCCGGACCCCTATCGCCTAAAATTTTTCCGGACTATTAAATAAGACCTAAGAAACCATAGTCACCTCCCAGCCATGATCGTTCCTAGTTTTTTCCGTTTTTCGGCCAAAAAACTAGAATTCCGCGCTATTTCCATATTTTCGTGTCCTATAGACCACGCCATCCAAGTGAACCCGGGAACTCCGGACTCCGATCGCCTAAAAATTTTCCGGACTATCAAATACGACCTAAGGAACCATAGTCACCGCCCAGCCATAATCGTTCCTAGCCTTTTGGGTTATTCAGCCAAAAAACTAGAATTTCGCGCGATTTCCATATTTTCGTGTGCTTTAGCCTACGCCTTCCAAGGGGTCCCGGGAACCCCAAACCCCGATCGCCTAAAAATTTTCCGGGCCATCAAATACGACCTAAGGAACCATAGTAACCACCCCGCCATGATCGTTCCTCATTTTTTCCGTTTTTTGGCCAAACAACTAGAATACCGCGCGATTCCCATATTTTTGTGTGTTATAGCCCACGCCTTCCGAGTGGTCCCGGGACCTCCTGACCCCTATCGCCTAATATTTTTCCAGACTATCAAATACGACCTAAGGAACCATAGTATCCGCCCCACCATGATCGTTCCTCATTTTTTGCATTTTTAGGCCAAACAACTAGAATTCCGCGCGTTTCCCATATTTTTGTGTGTTATAGCCCACACCTTCTGAGTGGTCCCGGGACCTCCGGACCCCTATCGCCTAAAATTTTTCCGGACTATCAAATACGACCTAAGGAACCATAGTATCCGCCCCGCCATGATCATTCCTCATTTTTTGCGTTTTTCGGCCAAACAACTAGAATTCCGCGCTATCCCATACTTTTGTGTGTTATAGCCCACGCCTTCCGAGTGGTCCCGGGTCTCCGGACCCCTATCGCCTAAAATTTTTTCGGACTATCAAATAAGACCTAAGGAACCATAGTCACCGCCCAGCCATGATCGTTCCTAGTTTTTTCTGTTTTTCGGCCAAAAAACTAGAATTTCGCGCGATTCCCATATTTTCGTGTCCTATAGCCCACGCCTTCGAAGTGAACCCGGGAACTCCGGACCCCTATCGCCTAAAATTTTTCCGGACTATCAAATACGACCTAAGGAACCATAGTCACCGCCCAGCCATGATCATCCCTCATTTTTTGCGTTTTTCGACCAAAAAACTAGAATTCCGCGCGATTACAATATTTTTGTGTGCTATTGCCCACCCTTCCAAGTGGTTCCGGGACCTCCGGACCCCTATCGCCTAATATTTTTCCGGACTATCTAATACGACCTAAGGAACCATAGTATCCGCCCCGCCATGATCGTTCCTCATTTTTTGCATTTTCCGGCCAAACAACTAGAATTCTGCGCTATCCCATATTTTTATGTGTTATAGCCCACACCTTGCGAGTGGTCCCGGGTCTCCGGACCCCTATCGCCTAATATTTTTCCGGACTATCAAATAAGACCTAAGGAACCATAGTCACCGCCCAGCCATGATCGTTCCTAGTTTTTTCTGTTTTTCGGCCAAAAAACTAGAATTTCGCGCGATTCCCATATTTTCGTGTCCTATAGCCCACTCCTTCGAAGTGAACCCGGGAACTCCGGACCCCTATCACCTAAAATTTTTCTGGACTATCAAATACTACCTAAGGAACCATAGTCACCGCCCAGCCATGATCATTCCTCATTTTTTGCATTTTTCGACCAAAAAACTAGAATTCCGCACGATTACAATATTTTTGTGTGCTATTGCCCACCCTTCCAAGTGGTTCCGGGACCTCCGGACCCCTATCGCCTAATATTTTTCCGGACTATCAAATACAACCTAAGGAACCATAGTATCCGCCCCGCCATGATCGTTCCTCATTTTTTGCGTTTTCCGGCCAAACAATTTGAATTCCGCGCTATCCCATATTTTTGTGTGTTATAGCCCATGCCTTCCGCGTGGTCCCGGGTCTCCGGACCCCTATCGCCTAAAATTTTTCCGGACTATCAAATAAGACCTAAGGAACCATAGTCACCGCCCAGCCATGATCGTTCCTAGTTTTTTCTGTTTTTCGGCCAAAAAACTAGAATTTCGCGCGATTCCCATATTTTGGTGTCCTATAGCCCACGCCTTCGAAGTGAACCCGGGAACTCCGGACCCCTATCGCTTAAAATTTTTCTGGACTATCAAATACGACCTAAGGAACCATAGTCACCGCCCAGCCATGATCATTCCTCATTTTTTGCATTTTTCGACCAAAAAACTAGAATTCCGCCCGATTACAATATTTCTGTGTGCTATTGCCCACCCTTCCAAGTGGTTTCGGGACCTCCGGACCCCTATCGCCTAATATTTTTCCGGACTATCAAATACGATCTAAGGAACCATAGTATCCGCCCCGCCATGATCGTTCCTCATTTTTTGCGTTTTCCGGCCAAACAATTAGAATTCCGCGCTATCCCATATTTTTGGGTGTTATAGCCCACGCCTTCCGTGTGGTCCCGGGTCTCCGGATCCCTATCGCCTAAAAATTTTCCGGACTATCAAATAAGACCTAAGGAACCATAGTCACCGCCCAGCCATGATCGTTCCTATTTTTTTTTGTTTTTCGGCCAAAAAACTAGAATTCCGCGCGATTCACATATTTTCGTGTCCTATAGCCCACGCCTTCGAAGTGAACCCGGGAATTCCGGACCCCTATCGCCTAAAATTTTTCTGGACTATCAAATACGACCTAAGGAACCATAGTCACCGCCCAGCCATGATCATTCCTCACTTGTTGCGTTTTTCGACCAAAAAACTAGAATTCCGCCCGATTACTATATTTTTGAGTGCTATTGCCCTCCCTTTCAAGTGGTTCCGGGACCCCGGACCCTGATCTCCTAATATTTTTCGGGCCGTCAAATACGACCTAAGGAACCATAATAACCACCCCGCCATCATCGTTTCTCATTTTTTGCATTTTTCGACCAAAAAACTAGAATTACTCCCGATTCCCATATTTTCGTGTGCAATACCCACGCCTTCCAAGTGGTCCGGGGAGCCGCGGACCCCGATCGCCTAAAATATTTCCGGACTATCAAATACGACCTAAGGAACCATAGTCACCGCCCCACCATGATCGTTCCAAATGCTTTGCATTTTTCGGCCAAAAAATTAGAACTCCGCGCGATTTGCATATTTTAGTGTGCTATAGCTTACGCCTTCCGAGTGGTCCCGGGAGCCTCGAACCCCGATCGCCTAAAAATTTTCCGGACCATTAATTACGACCTAAGGAACCATAGTAACCACCCTGCCATGATCGTTCCCCATTTTTTGCGTTTTTCGGCCAAACAACTAGAATTTCGCGCGATTCCCATATTTTTGTGTGCGCCCACGCCTTTCGAGTGGGCCGGGCCGCCGGACACGGATCGCCTAAAAAATTTTCCGGACCATTAATTATGACCTAAGGAACCATAGTAACCACCCTGCCATGATCGTTCCCCATTTTTTGCGTTTTTTGGCCAAAAAACTAGAATTCTGCCCGATTCCCATATTTTTGTGTGCTATCGCCCACGCCTTCCGAGTGGGTCGGGCACCCCGGAGCCGGATCGCCTAAAATTTTTCCAGACTATCAAATACGACCTAAGGAACCATAGTCACCGCCCCACCATGATCGTTCCAAATGCTTTGCATTTTTCGGCCAAAAATTAGAACTCCGCGCGATTTGCATATTTTAGTGTGCTATATCTTACGCCTTCCGAGTGGTCCCAAGAGCCCGGAACCCCGATCGCCTAAAAATTTTCTGGGCCATCAAATACCACCTAAGGAACCATAGTAACCACCCCGCCATGATCGTTCCTCATTTTTTGCGTTTTTTGGCCAAACAACAAGAATTCCGCGCGATTCCCATATTTTTGTGTGTTATAGCCCACGCCTTCCGAGTGGTCCCGGGACCTCCTGACCCCTATCGCCTAATATTTTTCCGGACTATCAAATACGACCTAAGGAATCATAGGCACCTCCCCGCCATGATCGTTCCTCATTTTTTGCGTTTTTCGGTCAAACAACTAGAATTCCGCGCGTTTCCCATATTTTTGTGTGTTATAGCCCACACCTTCCGAGTGGTCCCGGGACCTCCGGACCCCTATCGCCTAAAATTTTTCCGGAGTATCAAATACGACCTAAGGAACCATAGTATCCGCCCCGCCATGATCGTTCCTCATTTTTTGCGTTTTTCGGCCAAACAACTAGAATTCCGCGCTATCCCATATTTTTGTGTGTTATAGCCCACGCCTTCCGAGTGGTCCCGGGTCTCCGGACCCCTATCGCCTAAAATTTTTCCGGACTATAAAATAAGACCTAAGGAACCATAGTCACCGCCCAGCCATGATCGTTCCTAGTTTTTTCTGTTTTTCGGCCAAAAAACTAGAATTTCACGCGATTCCCATATTTTCGTGTCCTATAGCCCACGCCTTCGAAGTGAACCCAGGAACTCCGGACCCCTATCGCCTAAAATTTTTCCGGACTATCAAATACGACCTAAGGAACCATAGTCACCGCCCAGCCTTGATCATTCCTCATTTGTTGCGTTTTTCGACCAAAAAACTAGAATTCCGCCCGATTACAATATTTTTGAGTGCTATTTCCCACCCTTCCAAGTGGTTCCGGGAACCCCGAAACCTGATCGCCTAAAAATTTTCCGGGCCGTCAAATACGACCTAAGGAACCATAGTAACCACCCCGCCATCATCGTTTCTAATTTTTTGCATTTTTCGGCCAAAAGACTAGAATTACGCCCGATTCCCATATTTTCGTGTGCTATACCCACGCCTTCCAAGTGGTCCGGGGAGCCGCCGACCCCGATCGCCTAAAAATTTTCTGGACTATCAAATACAACCTAAGGTACCATAGTCACCGCCTCACCATGATCGGTCCAAATGCTTTGAATTTTTCGGCCAAAAAACTAGAACTCCGCGCGATTTGCATATATTAGTGTGCTATAGCTTACGCCTTCCGAGTGGTCCCGGGAGCCGTGGACCCCGATCGCCTAAAATTTTCCGACCCATCAAATATGACCTAAGGAACCATAGTCACCGCCCTGCCAAAAGACTAGAATTCCGCTCGATTACCATATTTTTGTGTGCTATTGCCCACGCCTTCCGAGTGGGCCGGGCCGCCGGTTTCGGATCGCCTAAAAATATTTTGGGCCATCAATTAAGACCTAAGGAACCATAGTCACCGCCTCGCCATGATCGTTCCTCATTTTTTGCATTTTTTGGCCAAAAAACAAGAATTCCGCCCGATTCCCATATTTTTGTGTGCTATCGCCCACGCCTTTCGAGTAGGTCAGGCCCCCCGGAGCCGGATCGCCTAAAAATTTTCTGGACTATCAAATACGACCTAAGGAACCATAGTCACCGCCCCGCCATGATCGTTCCTAGCCTTTTGCATTTTTCAGCCAAAAAACTAGAATTTCGCGCGATTTCCATATTTTCGTGTGCTTTAGCCCACGCCTTCCAAGGGGTACCGGGAACCCCGAACCCCGATCGCCTAAAACTTTTACGGGCCATCAAATATGACCTAAGGAACCATAGTATCCACCCCGCCTTGATTGTTCCTCATTTTTTGCATTTTTCGGCCAAACAACTGTAATTCCGCGCGATTCCCATATTTTTGTGTGTTATAGCCCACGCCTTCCGAGTGGTCCCGTGACCTCCTGACCCCTATCGCCTAAAATTTTTCCGGACTATCAAATACGACCTAAGGAACCATAGTATCCGCCCTGCCATGATCGTTCCTCATTTTTTGCATTTTTCGGCCAATCAACTAGAATTCCGCGCGATTCCCATATATTTGTGTATTATAGCCCACGCCTTCCGAGTGGTCCCGGGACCTCCGGACCCCTATCGCCTAATTTTTTTCAGGACTATCAAATAAGACCAAAGGAACCATAGTCACCGCCCTGTCAAGATCTTTCCACATTTTTTGCATGTTACTGAAAAAGACCTAGAATTTCGCCCGATTCCCATATTTTCGTGTGCTATACCCACGCATTCCGAGTGGTCCCAAGAGCCGCGGACCCCGATCGCCTAAAATTTTTCCGGGCAATCAAATACGACCTAAGGAACCATAGTATCCGCCCCGCCATGATCGTTCCTTATTTTTTGCGTTTTTCGGCCAAACAACTAGAATTCCGCGCGATTCCCATATATTTGTGTGTTATAGCCCACGCCTTCCGAGTAGTCCCGGGACCTCGGGACCTCCGGACCCCTATCGCCTAATATTTTTCCGGACTATCAAATAAGACCAAAGGAACCATAGTCACCGCCCTTACAAGATCTTTCCACATTTTTTGCATGTTACTGAAAAAGACCTAGAATTTCGCCCGATTCCCATATTTTCGTGTGCTATACCCACGCATTCCGAGTGGTCCCAAGAGCCGCGGACCCCGATCGCCTAAAATTTTTCCGGGCAATCAAATACGACCTAAGGAACCATAGTATCAGTCCCGCCATGATCGTTCCTTATTTTTTGCGTTTTTCGGCCAAACAACTAGAATTCCACGTGATTGCCATATTTTTGTGTGTTATAGCCCACACCTTCCGAGTGGTCTCGGGACCTCCGGACCCCTATCGCCTAAAATTTTTTCGGACTATTCAATACGACCTAAGGAACCATAGTATCCGCCCCGCCATGATCGTACCTCATTTTTTGTGTTTTTCGGCCAAACAACTAGAATTCCGCGCGATCCCATATTTTTGTGTGTTATAGCCCACGCCTTCCGAGTGGTCCCAGGTGTCCGGACCCCTATTGCCTAAAATTTTTCCGGACTATCAAATACGACCTAAGGAACCATAGTCACCGCCCCACCATGATCGTTCCAAATGCTTTGCATTTTTCGGCCAAAAATTAGAACTCCGCGCGATTTGCATATTTTAGTGTGCTATATCTTATGCCTTCCGAGTGGTCCCGGGAGCCCCGAACCCCGATCGCCTAAAAATTTTCCGGGCCATCAAATACGACCTAAAGAACCATAGTAACCACCCCGCCATGATCATTCCTCATTTTTTGCGTTTTTCGGCCAAACAACTAGAATTCCGCGCGATTCCCATATTTTTGTGTGTTATAGCCCACGCCTTCCGAGTGGTCCCGGGACCTCCTGACCCCTATCGCCTAATATTTTTCCGGACTATCAAATACGACCTAAGGAACCATAGTCACCGCCCCGCCATAATCGTTCCTCATTTTTTGCGTTTTTCGGCCAAACAACTAGAATTCCGCGTGTTTCCCATATTTTTGTGTGTTATAGCCCACACCTTCCGAGTGGTCCCGGGACCTCCGGACCCCTATCGCCTAAAATTTTTCCGGAGTATCAAATACGACCTAAGGAACCATAGTATCCGCCCCGCCATGATCGTTCCTCATTTTCTGCGTTTTTCGGCCAAACAACTAGAATTCCGCGCTATCCCATATTTTTGTGTGTTATAGCCCACGCCTTCCGAGTGGTCCCGGGTCTCCGGACCCCTATCGCCTAAAATTTTTCCGGACTATAAAATAAGACCTAAGGAACCATAGTCACCGCCCAGCCATGATCGTTCCTAGTTTTTTCTGTTTTTCGGCCAAAAAACTAGAATTTCGCGCGATTCCCATATTTTCGTGTGCTATAGCCCACGCCTTCGAAGTGAACCCAGGAACTCCGGACCCCTATCGCCTAAAATTTTTCCGGACTATCAAATACGACCTAAGGAACCATAGTCACCGCCCAGCCTTGATCATTCCTCATTTTTTGCGTTTTTCGGCCAAACAACTAGAATTCCGCGCGATTCCCATATTTCTGTGTGTTATAGCCCACACCTTCCGAGTGGTCCCGAGACCTCCGGACCCCTATCGCCTAAAATTTTTCCGGACTATCAAATACGACCTAAGGAACCATAGTATCCGCCCCGCCATGATCGTTCCTCATTTTTTGTGTTTTTCGGCCAAACAACTAGAATTCCGCGTGATCCCATATTTTTGTGTGTTATAGCCCACCCTTCCAAGTGGTTCCGAGACCTACGGACCCCTATCGCCTAATATTTTTCCAGACTATCAAATACGACCTAAGGAACCATAGTATCCGCCCCGCCATGATCGTTCCTCATTTTTTGCGTTTTCCGGCCAAACAACTAGAATTTCGCACTATCCCATATTTTTGTGTGTTATAGCCCACGCCTTCCGAGTGGTCCCGGGTCTCCGGACCCCTATCACCTAAAATATTTCCGGACTATCAAATAAGACCTAAGGAACCATAGTCACCGCCCAGCCATGATCGTTCCTAGTTTTTTCTGTTTTTCGGCCAAAAACTAGAATTCCGCGCGATTCCCATATTTTCGTGTCCTATAGCCCACGCCTTCGAAGTGAACCCGGGAACTCCGGACCCCTATCGCCTAAAATTTTTTCGGACTATCAAATATGACCTAAGGAACCATAGTCACCGCCCAGCCTTGATCATTCATCATTTGTTGCATTTTTCGACCAAAAATCTAGAATTCCGCCCGATTACAATATTTTTGAGTGCTATTTCCCACCCTTCCAAGTGGTTCCGGGAACCCCGAAACCCGATCGCCTAAAAATTTTACGGGCTGTCAAATACGACTTAAGGAACCATAGTAACTACCCCGCCATCATCGTTTCTCATTTTTTGCATTTTTCTGCCAAAAGACTAGAATTACGCCCGATTCCCATATTTTCGTGTGCTATACCCACGCCTTCCAAGTGGTCCGGGGAGCCGCCGACTCCGATCGCCTAAAATTTTTCTGGACTATCAAATACAACCTAAGGTACCATAGTCACCGCCTCACCATGATCGTTCCTCATTTTTTGCATTTTTTGGCCAAAAAACAAGAATTTCGCCCGATTCCCATATTTTTGTGTGCTATCGCCCACGCCTTTCGAGTAGGTCGGGCCCCCCGGAGCCGGATCGCCTAAAAATTTTCCGGACTATCAAATATGACCTAAGGAACCATAGTCACCGCCCCGCCATGATCGTTCCTAGCCTTTTGCGTTTTTCAGCCAAAAAACTAGAATTTCGCGCGATTTTCATATTTTCGTGTGCTTTAGCCCACGCCTTCCAAGGGGTCCCGGGAACCCCGAGCTCCGATCGCCTAAAACTTTTACGGGCCATCAAATATGACCTAAGGAACCATAGTATCCACCCCGCCATGATCGTTCCTCATTTTTTGCATTTTTCGGCTAAACAACTGGAATTCCGCGCGATTCCCATATTTTTGTGTGTTATAGCCCACGCCTTCCGAGTGGTCCCGTGACCTCCTGACCCCTATCGCCTAAAATTTTTCCGGACTATCAAATACAACCTAAGGAACCATAGTATGCGCCCCGCCATGATCGTTCTTCATTTTTTGCATTTTTCGGCCAAACAACTAGAATTCCGCGCGATTCCCATATATTTGTGTATTATAGCCCACGCCTTCCGAGTGGTCCCGGGACCTCCGGACCCCTATCGCCTAATATTTTTCAGGACTATCAAATAAGACCAAAGGAACCATAGTCACCGCCCTGTCAAGATCTTTCCACATTTTTTGCATGTTACTGAAAAAGACCTAGAATTTCGCCCGATTCCCATATTTTCGTGTGCTATACCCACGCATTCCGAGTGGTCCCAAGAGCCGCGGACCCCGATCGCCTAAAATTTTTCCGGGCAATCAAATACGACCTAAGGAACCATAGTATCCGCCCCGCCATGATCGTTCCTCATTTTTTGCATTTTTCGGCCAAACAACTAGAATTCCGCGCGATTCCCATATTTTTGTGTGTTATAGCCCACGCCTTCCGAGTGGTCCCGGGACCTCGGGACCTCCGGACCCCTATCGCCTAATATTTTTCCGGACTATCAAATAAGACCAATGGAACCATAGTCACCGCCCTTACAAGATCTTTCCATATTTTTTGCATGTTACTGAAAAAGACCTAGAATTTCGCCCGAATCCCATATTTTCGTGCGCTATACCCACGCATTCCGAGTGGTCCCAAGAGCCGCGGACCCCGATCGCCTAAATTTTTTCCGGGCAATCAAATACGACCTAAAGAACCATAGTATCCATCCCGCCATGATCGTTCTTTATTTTTTGCGTTTTTCGGCCAAACAACTAGAATTCCACGTGATTGCCATATTTTTGTGTGTTATAGCCCACACCTTCCGAGTGGTCTCGGGACCTCCGGACCCCTATCGCCTAAAATTTTTTTGGACTATTAAATACGACCTAAGGTACCATATTATCCGCCCCGCCATGATCGTTCCTCATTTTTTGTGTTTTTCGGCCAAATAACTAGAATTCCGCGCGATCCCATATTTTTGTGTGTTATAGCCCACGCCTTCCGAGTGGTCCCGGGTGTCCGGACCCCTATCGCCTAAATTTTTTCCGGACTATCAAATAAGACCTAAGGAACCATAGTCACCGCCCATCCATGATCGTTCCTAGTTTTTTCTATTTTTTGGCCAAAAAACTAGAATTTCGCGCGATTCCCATATTTTCGTGTCCTATAGCCCACGCCTTCCAAGTGAACCCGGGAACTCCGGACCCCTATCGCCTAAAATTTTTCCGGACTATCAAATTCGACCTTAGGAACCATAGTCACCGCCCAGCCATGATCATTCCTCATTTGTTGCGTTGTTCGGCCAAAAAACTAGAATTCCGCCCGATTACAATATTTTTGTGTGCTATTGCCCACCCTTCCAAGTGGTTCCGGGACCCCCGAACCCCGATCGCTTCAAATTTTTCCGGGCCGTCAAATACGACCTAAGGAACCATAGTAACCGCCCCTCCATCATCATTTCTCATTTTTTGCATTTTACGGCCAAAAAACTAGAATTACGCCCGATTCCCATATTTTCGTGTGCTATACCCACGCCTTCCAAGTGGTCCGGGGAGACACTGACCCCGATCGCCAAAAATTTTTCCGGACTATCAAATACGACCTAAGGAACCATAGTATTCGTCCCGCCATGTTCGTTCCTTATTTTTTGCGTTTTTTGGCCTTACAACTAGAATTCTGCGCGATTGCCATATTTTTGTGTGTTATAGCCCACACCTTCCGAGTGGTCCCGGGACCTCCGGACCCCTATCGCCTAAAATTTTTCCGGACTATCAAATAAGACCTAAGGAACCATAGTATCCGCCCCGCCATGATCGTACCTCATTTTTTGTGTTTTTCGGCCAAACAACTAGAATTCCGCGCGATCCCATATTTTTGTGTGTTATAGCCCACGCCTTCCGAGTGGTCCCGGGTGTCCGGACCCCTATTGCCTAAAATTTTTCCGGACTATCAAATACGACCTAAGGAACCATAGTCACCGCCCCACCATGATCGTTCCAAATGCTTTGCATTTTTCGGCCAAAAATTAGAACTCCGCGCGATTTGCATATTTTAGTGTGCTATATCTTATGCCTTCCGAGTGGTCCCGGGAGCCCCGAACCCCGATCGCCTAAAAATTTTCCGGGCCATCAAATACGACCTAAAGAACCATAGTAACCACCCCGCCATGATCATTCCTCATTTTTTGCATTTTTCGGCCAAACAACTAGAATTCCGCGCGATTCCCATATTTTTGTGTGTTATAGCCCACTCCTTCCGAGTGGTCCCGGGACCTCCTGACCCCTATCGCCTAATATTTTTCCGGACTATCAAATACGACCTAAGGAACCATAGTCACCGCCCCGCCATAATCGTTCCTCATTTTTTGCGTTTTTCGGCCAAACAACTAGAATTCCGCGTGTTTCCCATATTTTTGTGTGTTATAGCCCACACCTTCCGAGTGGTCCCGGGACCTCCGGACCCCTATCGCCTAAAATTTTTCCGGAGTATCAAATATGACCTAAGGAACCATAGTATCCGCCCCGCCATGATCGTTCCTCATTTTCTGCGTTTTTCGGCCAAACAACTAGAATTCCGCGCTATCCCATATTTTTGTGTGTTATAGCCCACGCCTTCCGAGTGGTCCCGGGTCTCCGGACCCCTATCGCCTAAAATTTTTTCGGACTATAAAATAAGACCTAAGGAACCATAGTCACCGCCCAGCCATGATCGTTCCTAGTTTTTTCTGTTTTTTGGCCAAAAAACTAAAATTTCGCGCGATTCCCATATTTTCGTGTGCTATAGCCCACGCCTTCGAAGTGAACCCAGGAACTCCGGACCCCTATCGCCTAAAATTTTTCCGGACTATCAAATACGACCTAAGGAACCATAGTCACCGCCCAGCCTTGATCATTCCTCATTTTTTGCGTTTTTCGGCCAAACAACTAGAATTCCGCGCGATTCCCATATTTCTGTGTGTTATAGCCCACACCTTCCGAGTGGTCCCGAGACCTCCGGACCCCTATCGCCTAAAATTTTTCCGGACTATCAAATACGACCTAAGGAACCATAGTATCCGCCCCGCCATGATCGTTCCTCATTTTTTGTGTTTTTCGGCCAAACAACTAGAATTCCGCGCGATCCCATATTTTTGTGTGTTATAGCCCACGCCTTCCGAGTGGTCCCGGGTGTCCGGACCCCTATTGCCTAAAATTTTTCCGGACTATCAAATACGACCTAAGGAACCATAGTCACCGCCCCACCATGATCGTTCCAAATGCTTTGCATTTTTCGGCCAAAAATTAGAACTCCGCGCGATTTGCATATTTTAGTGTGCTATATCTTATGCCTTCCGAGTGGTCCCGGGAGCCCCGAACCCCGATCGCCTAAAAATTTTCCGGGCCATCAAATACGACCTAAAGAACCATAGTAACCACCCCGCCATGATCATTCCTCATTTTTTGCATTTTTCGGCCAAACAACTAGAATTCCGCGCGATTCCCATATTTTTGTGTGTTATAGCCCACTCCTTCCGAGTGGTCCCGGGACCTCCTGACCCCTATCGCCTAATATTTTTCCGGACTATCAAATACGACCTAAGGAACCATAGTCACCGCCCCGCCATAATCGTTCCTCATTTTTTGCGTTTTTCGGCCAAACAACTAGAATTCCGCGTGTTTCCCATATTTTTGTGTGTTATAGCCCACACCTTCCGAGTGGTCCCGGGACCTCCGGACCCCTATCGCCTAAAATTTTTCCGGAGTATCAAATATGACCTAAGGAACCATAGTATCCGCCCCGCCATGATCGTTCCTCATTTTCTGCATTTTTCGGCCAAACAACTAGAATTCCGCGCTATCCCATATTTTTGTGTGTTATAGCCCACGCCTTCCGAGTGGTCCCGGGTCTCCGGACCCCTATCGCCTAAAATTTTTTCGGACTATAAAATAAGACCTAAGGAACCATAGTCACCGCCCAGCCATGATCGTTCCTAGTTTTTTCTGTTTTTTGGCCAAAAAACTAAAATTTCGCGCGATTCCCATATTTTCGTGTGCTATAGCCCACGCCTTCGAAGTGAACCCAGGAACTCCGGACCCCTATCGCCTAAAATTTTTCCGGACTATCAAATACGACCTAAGGAACCATAGTCACCGCCCAGCCTTGATCATTCCTCATTTTTTGCGTTTTTCGGCCAAACAACTAGAATTCCGCGCGATTCCCATATTTCTGTGTGTTATAGCCCACACCTTCCGAGTGGTCCCGAGACCTCCGGACCCCTATCGCCTAAAATTTTTCCGGACTATCAAATACGACCTAAGGAACCATAGTATCCGCCCCGCCATGATCGTTCCTCATTTTTTGTGTTTTTCGGCCAAACAACTAGTATTCCGCGTGATCCCATATTTTTGTGTGTTATAGCCCACCCTTCCAAGTGGTTCCGAGACCTACGGACCCCTATCGCCTAATATTTTTCCAGACTATCAAATATGACCTAAGGAACCATAGTATCCGCCCCGCCATGATCGTTCCTCATTTTTTGCGTTTTCCGGCCAAACAACTAGAATTTCGCGCTATCCCATATTTTTGTGTGTTATAGCCCACGCCTTCCGAGTGGTCCCGGGTCTCCGGACCCCTATCACCTAAAATATTTCCGGACTATCAAATAAGACCTAAGGAACCATAGTCACCGCCCAGCCATGATCGTTCCTAGTTTTTTCTGTTTTTTGGCCAAAAAACTAGAATTCCGCGCGATTCCCATATTTTCGTGTCCTATAGCCCACGCCTTCGAAGTGAACCCGGGAACTCCGGACCCCTATCGCCTAAAATTTTTCCGGACTATCAAATACGACCTAAGGAACCATAGTCACCGCCCAGCCTTGATCATTCATCATTTGTTGCATTTTTCGACCAAAAAACTAGAATTCCGCCCGATTACAATATTTTTGAGTGCTATTTCCCACCCTTCCAAGTGGTTCCGGGAACCCCGAAACCCGATCGCCTAAAAATTTTACGGGCTGTCAAATACGACCTAAGGAACCATAGTAACCACCCCGCCATCATCGTTTCTCATTTTTTGCATTTTTCTGCCAAAAGACTAGAATTACGCCCGATTCCCATATTTTCGTGTGCTATACCCACGCCTTCCAAGTGGTCCGGGGAGCCGCCGACTCCGATCGCCTAAAATTTTTCTGGACTATCAAATACAACCTAAGGTACCATATTCACCGCCTCACCATGATCGTTCCTCATTTTTTGCATTTTTTGGCCAAAAAACAAGAATTTCGCCCGATTCCCATATTTTTGTGTGCTATCGCCCACGCCTTTCGAGTAGGTCGGGCCCCCCGGAGCCGGATCGCCTAAAAATTTTCCGGACTATCAAATATGACCTAAGGAACCATAGTCACCGCCCCGCCATGATCGTTCCTAGCCTTTTGCGTTTTTCAGCCAAAAAACTAGAATTTCACGCGATTTTCATATTTTCGTGTGCTTTAGCCCACGCCTTCCAAGGGGTCCCGGGAACCCCGAGCTCCGATCGCCTAAAACTTTTACGGGCCATCAAATATGACCTAAGGAACCATAGTATCCACCCCGCCATGATCGTTCCTCATTTTTTGCATTTTTCGGCTAAACAACTGGAATTCCGCGCGATTCCCATATTTTTGTGTGTTATAGCCCACGCCTTCCGAGTGGTCCCGTGACATCCTGACCCCTATCGCCTAAAAATTTTTCCGGACTATCAAATACGACCTAAGGAACCATAGTATGCGCCCCGCCATGATCGTTCTTCATTTTTTGCATTTTTCGGCCAAACAACTAGAATTCCGCGCGATTCCCATATATTTGTGTATTATAGCCCACGCCTTCCGAGTGGTCCCGGGACCTCCGGACCCCTATCGCCTAATATTTTTCAGGACTATCAAATAAGACCAAAGGAACCATAGTCACCGCCCTGTCAAGATCTTTCCACATTTTTTGCATGTTACTGAAAAAGACCTAGAATTTCGCCCGATTCCCATATTTTCGTGTGCTATACCCACGCATTCCGAGTGGTCCCAAGAGCCGCGGACCCCGATCGCCTAAAATTTTTCCGGGCAATCAAATACGACCTAAGGAACCATAGTATCCACCCCGCCATGATCGTTCCTCATTTTTTGCATTTTTCGGCCAAACAACTAGAATTCCGCGCGATTCCCATATTTTTGTGTGTTATAGCCCACGCCTTCCGAGTGGTCCCGGGACCTCGGGACCTCCGGACCCCTATCGCCTAATATTTTTCCGGACTATCAAATAAGACCAATGGAACCATAGTCACCGCCCTTACAAGATCTTTCCATATTTTTTGCATGTTACTGAAAAAGACCTAGAATTTCGCCCGAATCCCATATTTTCGTGCGCTATACCCACGCATTCCGAGTGGTCCCAAGAGCCGCGGACCCCGATCGCCTAAATTTTTTCCGGGCAATCAAATACGACCTAAAGAACCATAGTATCCGTCCCGCCATGATCGTTCTTTATTTTTTGCGTTTTTCGGCCAAACAACTAGAATTCCACGTGATTGCCATATTTTTGTGTGTTATAGCCCACACCTTCCGAGTGGTCTCGGGACCTCCGGACCCCTATCGCCTAAAATTTTTCCGGAGTATCAAATACGACCTAAGGAACCATAGTATCCGCCCCGCCATGATCGTTCCTCATTTTCTGCGTTTTTCGGCCAAACAACTAGAATTCCGCGCTATCCCATATTTTTGTGTGTTATAGCCCACGCCTTCCGAGTGGTCCCGGGTCTCCGGACCCCTATCGCCTAAAATTTTTTCGGACTATAAAATAAGACCTAAGGAACCATAGTCACCGCCCAGCCATGATCGTTCCTAGTTTTTTCTGTTTTTTGGCCAAAAAACTAAAATTTCGCGCGATTCCCATATTTTCGTGTGCTATAGCCCACGCCTTCGAAGTGAACCCAGGAACTCCGGACCCCTATCGCCTAAAATTTTTCCGGACTATCAAATACGACCTAAGGAACCATAGTCACCGCCCAGCCTTGATCATTCCTCATTTTTTGCGTTTTTCGGCCAAACAACTAGAATTCCGCGCGATTCCCATATTTCTGTGTGTTATAGCCCACACCTTCCGAGTGGTCCCGAGACCTCCGGACCCCTATCGCCTAAAATTTTTCCGGACTATCAAATACGACCTAAGGAACCATAGTATCCGCCCCGCCATGATCGTTCCTCATTTTTTGTGTTTTTCGGCCAAACAACTAGTATTCCGCGTGATCCCATATTTTTGTGTGTTATAGCCCACCCTTCCAAGTGGTTCCGAGACCTACGGACCCCTATCGCCTAATATTTTTCCAGACTATCAAATATGACCTAAGGAACCATAGTATCCGCCCCGCCATGATCGTTCCTCATTTTTTGCGTTTTCCGGCCAAACAACTAGAATTTCGCGCTATCCCATATTTTTGTGTGTTATAGCCCACGCCTTCCGAGTGGTCCCGGGTCTCCGGACCCCTATCACCTAAAATATTTCCGGACTATCAAATAAGACCTAAGGAACCATAGTCACCGCCCAGCCATGATCGTTCCTAGTTTTTTCTGTTTTTTGGCCAAAAAACTAGAATTCCGCGCGATTCCTATATTTTCGTGTCCTATAGCCCACGCCTTCGAAGTGAACCCGGGAACTCCGGACCCCTATCGCCTAAAATTTTTCCGGACTATCAAATACGACCTAAGGAACCATAGTCACCGCCCAGCCTTGATCATTCATCATTTGTTGCATTTTTCGACCAAAAAACTAGAATTCCGCCCGATTACAATATTTTTGAGTGCTATTTCCCACCCTTCCAAGTGGTTCCGGGAACCCCGAAACCCGATCGCCTAAAAATTTTACGGGCTGTCAAATACGACCTAAGGAACCATAGTAACCACCCCGCCATCATCGTTTCTCATTTTTTGCATTTTTCTGCCAAAAGACTAGAATTACGCCCGATTCCCATATTTTCGTGTGCTATACCCACGCCTTCCAAGTGGTCCGGGGAGCCGCCGACTCCGATCGCCTAAAATTTTTCTGGACTATCAAATACAACCTAAGGTACCATATTCACCGCCTCACCATGATCGTTCCTCATTTTTTGCATTTTTTGGCCAAAAAACAAGAATTTCGCCCGATTCCCATATTTTTGTGTGCTATCGCCCACGCCTTTCGAGTAGGTCGGGCCCCCCGGAGCCGGATCGCCTAAAAATTTTCCGGACTATCAAATATGACCTAAGGAACCATAGTCACCGCCCCGCCATGATCGTTCCTAGCCTTTTGCGTTTTTCAGCCAAAAAACTAGAATTTCGCGCGATTTTCATATTTTCGTGTGCTTTAGCCCACGCCTTCCAAGGGGTCCCGGGAACCCCGAGCTCCGATCGCCTAAAACTTTTACGGGCCATCAAATATGACCTAAGGAACCATAGTATCCACCCCGCCATGATCGTTCCTCATTTTTTGCATTTTTCGGCTAAACAACTGGAATTCCGCGCGATTCCCATATTTTTGTGTGTTATAGCCCACGCCTTCCGAGTGGTCCCGTGACATCCTGACCCCTATCGCCTAAAATTTTTCCGGACTATCAAATACGACCTAAGGAACCATAGTATGCGCCCCGCCATGATCGTTCTTCATTTTTTGCATTTTTCGGCCAAACAACTAGAATTCCGCGCGATTCCCATATATTTGTGTATTATAGCCCACGCCTTCCGAGTGGTCCCGGGACCTCCGGACCCCTATCGCCTAATATTTTTCAGGACTATCAAATAAGACCAAAGGAACCATAGTCACCGCCCTGTCAAGATCTTTCCACATTTTTTGCATGTTACTGAAAAAGACCTAGAATTTCGCCCGATTCCCATATTTTCGTGTGCTATACCCACGCATTCCGAGTGGTCCCAAGAGCCGCGGACCCCGATCGCCTAAAATTTTTCCGGGCAATCAAATACGACCTAAGGAACCATAGTATCCACCCCGCCATGATCGTTCCTCATTTTTTGCATTTTTCGGCCAAACAACTAGAATTCCGCGCGATTCCCATATTTTTGTGTGTTATAGCCCACGCCTTCCGAGTGGTCCCGGGACCTCGGGACCTCCGGACCCCTATCGCCTAATATTTTTCCGGACTATCAAATAAGACCAATGGAACCATAGTCACCGCCCTTACAAGATCTTTCCATATTTTTTGCATGTTACTGAAAAAGACCTAGAATTTCGCCCGAATCCCATATTTTCGTGCGCTATACCCACGCATTCCGAGTGGTCCCAAGAGCCGCGGACCCCGATCGCCTAAATTTTTTCCGGGCAATCAAATACGACCTAAAGAACCATAGTATCCGTCCCGCCATGATCGTTCTTTATTTTTTGCGTTTTTCGGCCAAACAACTAGAATTCCACGTGATTGCCATATTTTTGTGTGTTATAGCCCACACCTTCCGAGTGGTCTCGGGACCTCAGGACCCCTATCGCCTAAAATTTTTTCGGACTATTAAATACGACCTAAGGAACCATATTATCCGCCCCGCCATGATCGTTCCTCATTTTTTGTGTTTTTCGGCCAAATAACTAGAATTCCGCGCGATCCCATATTTTTGTGTGTTATAGCCCACGCCTTCCGAGTGGTCCCGGGTGTCCGGACCCCTATCGCCTAAATTTTTTCCGGACTATCAAATAAGACCTAAGGAACCATAGTCACCGCCCATCCATGATCGTTCCTAGTTTTTTCTATTTTTTGGCCAAAAAACTAGAATTTCGCGCGATTCCATATTTTCGTGTCCTATAGCCCACGCCTTCCAAGTGAACCCGGGAACTCCGGACCCCTATCGCCTAAAATTTTTCCGGACTATCAAATTCGACCTTAGGAACCATAGTCACCGCCCAGCCATGATCATTCCTCATTTGTTGCGTTGTTCGGCCAAAAAACTAGAATTCCGCCCGATTACAATATTTTTGTGTGCTATTGCCCACCCTTCCAAGTGGTTCCGGGACCCCCGAACCCCGATCGCTTCAAATTTTTCCGGGCCGTCAAATACGACCTAAGGAACCATAGTAACCGCCCCTCCATCATCATTTCTCATTTTTTGCATTTTACGGCCAAAAAACTAGAATTACGCCCGATTCCCATATTTTCGTGTGCTATACCCACGCCTTCCAAGTGGTCCGGGGAGACACTGACCCCGATCGCCTAAAATTTTTCCGGACTATCAAATACGACCTAAGGAACCATAGTATTCGTCCCGCCATGTTCGTTCCTTATTTTTTGCGTTTTTTGGCCAAACAACTAGAATTCCGCGCGATTGCCATATTTTTGTGTGTTATAGCCCACACCTTCCGAGTGGTCCCGGGACCTCCGGACCCCTATCGCCTAAAATTTTTCCGGACTATCAAATACGACCTAAGGAACCATAGTATCCACCCCGCCATGATCGTTCCTCATTTATTGTGTTTTTCGGCCAAACAACTAGAATTTCGCGCGATCCCATATTTTTGCGTGTTATAGCCCACGCCTTCCGAGTGGTCCCGGGTCTCCGGACCCCTATAGCCTAAATTTTTTCCGGACTATTAAATAATACCTAAGGAACCATAGTCACCTCCCAGCCATGATCGTTCCTAGTTTTTTCTGTTTTTCGCCCAAAAAACTAGAATTCCGCGCGATTCCCATATTTTCGTGTCTTATAGCCCACGGCTTCCAAGTGAAACCGGGAACTCCAGACCCCTATCGCCTAAAAGTTTTCCGGACTATCAAATACGACCTAAGGAACCATACTCACCGCCCAGCCATGATCATTCCTCATTTGTTGCATTTTTCGGCCAAAAAACTAGAATTCTGCCCGATTACAATATTTTTGTGTGCTATTGCCCACCCTTCCCAGTGGTTCCGGGACCCCCGGACCCCGATCGTTTAAAATTTTTCCGGGCCGTCAAATACGACCAAAGGAACCATAGTAACCGCCCCGCCATCATCGTTTCTCATTTTTTGCATTTTTCGGCCAGAAAACTAGAATTACGCCCGATTCCCATATTTTCGTGTGCTATACCCACGCCTTCCAAACTGGTCCGGGGAGCCGCGAACCCCGATCGCCTAAAATTTTTCCGGACTATCAAATACGAACTAAGGAACCATAGTCACCGCCCCACCATGATCGTTCCAAATGCTTTGCATTTTTCGGCAAAAAACTAGAACTCCGCGCGATTTGCATATTTTAGTGTGTTATAGCTTTGCCTTCCGAGTGGTCCCGGGAGCCGTGTACCCCGATCGCCTAAAATTTTCCGGGCCATCAAATATGACCTAAGGAACCTTAGTCACCGCCCCGCCATGATCGTTCCTCATTTATTGTGTTTTTCGGCCAAAAAACTAGAATTCCGCGCGATTCCCATATTTTTTTGTGTTATATCCCACGCCTTCCGAGTGGTCCCGGGACCTCCTGAACCCTATCGCCTAAAATGTTTCCGGACTATCAAATACGACCTAAGGAACCATAGTATCCGCCCCGCCATGATCGTTCCACATTTTCTGCTTTTTTCGGCCAAACAACTAGAATTCCGCACTATTCCCATATTTTTGTGTGTTATATCCCACGCCTTCCGAGTGGTCCCGGGACTTCCGGACCCCTATCGCCTAATATTTTTCCGGACTATCAAATAAGACCAAAGGAACCATAGTCACCGCCCTGCCAAGATCTTTCCACATTTTTTGCATGTTACTGAAAAAGACCTAGAATTTTCCCCGATTCCCATTTTTTCGTGTGCTATACCCACGCATTCCGAGTGGTCCCAAGAGCCGCGGACCCCGATCGCCTAAAATTTTTCCGGGCAATCAAATATGACCTAAGGAACTATAGTATCCGCCCCGCCATGATCGTTCCTTATTTTTTGCGTTTTTCGGCCAAACAACTAGAATTCCGTGCGATTCCCATATTTTTGTGTGTTATAGCCCACACCTTCCGAGTGGTCCCGGGACCTCCGGACCCCTATCGCCTAAAATTTTTCCGGACTATCAAATACGACCTAAGGAACCATAGTATCCGCCCTGCCATGATCGTTCCTCATTTTTTGTGTTTTTCGGCCAAACAACTAGAATTCCGCGTGATCCCATATTTTTGTGTGTTATAGCCCACGCCTTCCGAGTGGTCCCGGGTCTCCGGACCCCTATCGCCTAAAATTTTTCCGGACTATCAAATAAGACCTAAGGAACCATAGTCACCACCCAGCCATGATCGTTCCTAGTTTTTTCTGTTTTTCGGCCAAAAACTAGAATTCCGCGCGATTCCCATATTTTCGTGTCCTATAGCCCACGCCTTCCAAGTGAACCCGGGAACTCCGGACCCCTATCGCCTAAAAATTTTCCGGACTATCAAATATGACCTAAGGAACCATAGTCACCATCCAGCCATGATCATTCCTCATTTGTTGCGTTTTTCGGCCAAAAAACTAGAATTCCGCCCGATTACAATATTTTTGTGTGCTATTGCCCACCCTTCCAAGTGGTTCCGGGAACCCCAGACCCCGATCGCGTAAAAATTTTCTGGGCCTTCAAATACGACCTAAGGAACCATAGTAACCGCCCCGCCATCATCGTTTCTCATTTTTTGCATTTTTCGGCCAAAAAACTAGAATTACGCCCGATTCCCATATTTTCGTGTGCTATACCCACGCCTTCAAGTGGTCCGGGGAGCCGCGGACCCCGATCGCCTAAAATTTTTCCGGACTATCATATACGACCTAAGGTACCATAGTCACCGCTCCACCATGATCGTTCCAAATGCTTTGCATTTTTCGGCCAAAAAATTAGAACTCCGATCGATTTGCATATTTTAGTGTGCTATAGCTTACGCCTTCTGAATGGTCCCGGGAGCCGTGGACCCCGATCGCCTAAAATTTTCCGGGCCATCAAATATGACCTAAGGAACCATAGTCACCGCCCCGCCATGATCGTTCTTCATTATTACGTTTTCGGCCAAAAAACTAGAATTCCGCTCGATTACCATATTTTTGTGTGCTATTGCCCACGCCTTCCGAGTGGGTCGGGCCGCCGGTCTCGGATCGCCTAACAAATTTTTGGGCCATCAATTAAGACCTAAGGAACCATAGTCAGCGCCTCGCCATGATCGTTCCTCATTTTTTGCATTTTTTGGCCAAAAAACTAGAATTCCTCCCGATTCCCATATTTTTGTGTGCTATCGCCCACGCCTTCCGAGTGGGTCGGGCCCCCCGGAGCCGGATCGCCTAAGAATTTTCCGGACTATCAAATACGACCTAAGGAACCATAGTCACCGCCCCGCCATGATCGTTCCTAGTCTTTTGCGTTTTTCAGCCAAAAAACTAGAATTTCGCGCGATTTCCATATTTTCGTGTGCTAAAGCCCACGCCTTCCGAGGGGTCCCGGGAACCCCGAACCCCGATCGCCTAAAACTTTTTCGTGCCATCAAATATGACCTAAGGAACCATAGTAACCACCCCGCCAAGATCGTTCCTCATTTTTTTCATTTTTCGGCCAAACAACTAGAATTCCGCGCGATTCCCATATTTTTGTGTGTTATAGCCCACACCTTCCGAGTGGTCCCGGGACCTCCGGACACCTATCGCCTGAAATTTTTCCGCACTATCAAATACGACCTAAGGAACCATAGTATCCGCCCCACCATGATCGTTCCTCATTTTTTGCGTTTTTCGGCCAAATAACTAGAATTTCGCGCGATCCCATATTTTTGTGTGTTATAGCCCACACCTTCCGAGTGGTCCCGGGTCTCCGGACCCCTATCGCCTAAAATTTTTCCGGACTATCAAATAAGACCTAAGGAACCATAGTCACCTCCCAGCCATGATAGTTCTTAGTTTTTTCCGTTTTTCGGCCAAAACACTAGAATTCCGCGCGATTCCCATATTTTCGTGTCCTATAGCCCACGCCTTCCAAGTGAACCCGGGAACTCCGGACCCCTATCGCCTAAAATTTTTCCGGACTATCAAATACGACCTAAGGAACCATAGTATCCGCCCCGCCATGATCGTTCCTCATTTTTTTCGTTTTTCGGCGAAACAACTAGAATTCCGCGCGATTCCCATATTTTTGTGTGTTATAGCCCACGCCTTCCGAGTGGTCCCGGGACCTCCGGACCCCGATCGCCTAAAATTTTTCCGGACTATCAAATACGACCTAAGGTACCATAGTCACCGCCCCACCATGATCGTTCCAAATGCTTTGAATTTTTCGGACAAAAAACTACAACTCCGAGCGATTTGCATATTTTAGTGTGCTATAGCTTACGCCTTCCGAGTGGTCCCGGGAGCCGTGGACCCCGATCGCCTAAAATTTTCCGGGCCATCAAATATGACCTAAGGAACCATAGTCACCGCCCCGCCATGATCGTTCCTCATTTATTGCGTTTTCGGCCAAAAAACTAGAATTCCGCTCGATTACCATATTTTTGTGTGCTATTGCCCACGCCTTCCGAGTGGGCCGGGCCGCCGGTCTCGGATCACCTAACAAATTTTCGGGCCATCAATTAAGACCTAAGGAACCATAGTCAGCGCCTCGCCATGATCGTTCCTCATATTTTGGCCAAAAAACTAGAATTCCTCCCGATTCCCATATTTTTGTGTGCTATCACCCACGCCTTCCGAGTGGGTCGGGCCCCCCGGAGCCGGATCGCCTAAGAATTTTCCGGACTATCAAATACGACCTAAGGAACCATAGTCACCTCCCCGCCATGATCGTTCCTAGTCTTTTGCGTTTTTCAGCCAAAAAACTAGAATTTCGCGCGATTTTCATTTTTTCGTGTGCTAAGTCCACGCCTTCCGAGGGGTCCCGGGAACCCCGAACCCCGATCGCCTAAAACTTTTCCGGGCAATCAAATACGACCTAAGGAACCATAGTAACCACCCCGCCATGATCGTTCCTTATTTTTTGCATTTTTCGGCCAAACAACTAGAATTCCGCGCGATTCCCATATTTTTGTGTGTTATAGCCCACACCTTCCGAGTGGTCCCGGGACCTCCGGACCCCTATCGCCTAAAATATTTCCGCACTATCAAATACGACCTAAGGAACCATAGTATCTGCCCCGCCATGATTGTTCCTCATTTTTTGCGTTTTTCGGCCAAACAACTAGAATTCCGCGCGATCCCATATTTTTGTGTGTTATAGCCCACGCCTTCCGAGTGGTCCCGGGTCTCCGGACCCCTATCACCTAAAATTTTTCCGGGCAATCAAATACGACCTAAGGAACCATATTATCCGCCCGCCATGATCGTTCCTTATTTTTTTGCGTTTTTCGGCCAAATAACTAGAATTTCGGGCGATCCCATATTTTTATGTGTTATAGCCCACGCCTTCCGAGTGGTCCCGGGTCTCCGGACCCCTATCGCCTAAACTTTTTCCAGACTATCAAATAAGACATAAGGAACCATAGTCACCTCCCAGCCATGATAGTCCTTAGTTTTTTCCGTTTTTCGGCCAAAAAACTAGAATTCCGCGCGATTCCCATATTTTCGTGTCCTATAGCACACGCCTTCCAAGTGAACCCGGGAACTCCGGACCCCAATCGCCTAAAATTTTTCCGGACTATCAAATATGACCTAAGGAACCATAGTATCCGCCCCGCCATGATCGTTCCTCATTTTTTGCATTTCTCGGCCAATCAACTAGAATTCCGCGCGATTCCCGTATTTTTGTGTGTTATAGCACACGCCTTCCGAGTGGTCCCGGGACCTCCGGACCCCTATCGCCTAATATTTTTCCGGACTATCAAATAAGACCTAAGGAACCATATTCACCTCCCCGCCATGATCGTTCCTCATTTATTGCGCATTTCGGCCAAAAAACTAGAATTCCGCTCGATTACCATATTTTTGTGTGCTATTGCCCACGCCTTCCGAGTGGTCCCAAGAGCCGCGGACCCCGATCGCCTAAAATTTTTCCGGGCAATCAAATACGACCTAAGGAACCATATTATCCGCCCGCTATGATCGTTCCTTATTTTTTTACGTTTTTCGGCCAAACAACTAGAATTACGCGCGATTCCCATATTTTTGTGTGTTATAGCCCACACCTTCCGAGTGGTCCCGGGACCTCCGGACCCCTATCGCCAAAAATTTTTCCGGACTATCAAATACGACCTAAGGAACCATAGTATCTGCCCCGCCATGATCGTTCTTCATTTTTTGCGTTTTTCGGCCAAACAACTAGAATTCCGCGCGATCCCATATTTTTGTGTGTTATAGCCCACGCCTTCCGAGTGGTCCCGGGTCTCCGGACCCCTATCACCTAAAATTTTTCCGGGCAATCAAATACGACCTAAGGAACCATATTATCCGCCCGCCATGATCGTTCCTTATTTTTTTGCATTTTTCGGCCAAACAACTAGAATTACGCGCGATTCCCATATTTTTGTGTGTTATAGCCCACACCTTCCGAGTGGTCCCGGGACCTCCGGACCCCTATCACCAAAAATTTTTCCGGACTATCAAATACGACCTAAGGAACCATAGTATCTGCCCCGCCATGATCGTTCCTCATTTTTTGCGTTTTTCGGCCAAACAACTAGAATTCCGCGCGATCCCATATTTTTGTGTGTTATAGCCCACGCCTTCCGAGTGGTCCCGGGTCTCCGGACCCCTATCACCTAAAATTTTTCCGGGCAATCAAATACGACCTAAGGAACCATATTATCCGCCCGCCATGATCGTTCCTTATTTTTTTGCGTTTTTCGGCCAAACAACTAGAATTACGCGCGATTCCCATATTTTTGTGTGTTATAGCCCACACCTTCCGAGTGGTCCCGGGACCTCCGGACCCCTATCGCCTAAAATTTTTCCGGACTATCAAATACGACCTAAGGAACCATAGTATCTGCCCCGCCATGATCGTTCCTCATTTTTTGCATTTTTCGTCCAAACAACTAGAATTCCGCGCGATCCCATATTTTTGTGTGTTATAGTCCATGCCTTCCGAGTGGTCCCGGGTCTCCGGACCCCTATCACCTAAAATTTTTACGGACTATCAATTAAGACCTAAGGAACCATAGTCACCGCCCAGCCATGATCGTTCCTAGTTTTTTCCATTTTTCGGTCAAAAAACTAGAATTCCGCGCGATTCCCATATTTTCGTGTCCTATAGCCCACGCCTTCTAAGTGAACCCGGGAACTCCGGACCCCTATCGCCTAAAATTTTTCCGTACTATCAAATACGACCTAAGGAACCATAGTCACCGCCCAGCCATGATCATTCCTCATTTGTTGTGTTTTTCGGCCAAAAAACTATAATTCCGCCCGATTACAATATTTTTGTGTGCTATTGCCCACCCTTCCAAGTGGTTCCGGGACCCCCGGACCCCGATCGCCTAAAATTTTTCCAGGCCGTCAAATACGACCTAAGGAACAATAGTAACCGCCTCGCCATCATCGTTTCTTACTTTTTGCATTTTTCGGCCAAAAAACTAGAATTACGCCCGATTCCCATATTTTCGTATCACGCCTTCCAAGTGGTCCGGGGAGCCGCGGACCCCGATCGCCTAAAATTTTTCCGGACTATCAAATACGACCTAAGGTACCATAGTCACCGCCCCACCATGATCGTTCCAAATGCTTTGCATTTTTGGGCCAAAAAACTAGAACTCCGCGCGATTTGCATATTTTAGTGTGCTATAGCTTACGCCTTCCGAGTGGTCCCAGGAGCCGTGGACCCCGATCGCCTAAAATTTTACGGGCCATCAAATATGACCTAAGGAACCATAGTCACCGCCCCGCCATGATCGTTCCTCATTTATTGCGTTTTTGGGCCAAAAAACTAGAATTTCGCGCGATTCTAATATTTTTGTGTGTTATAGCCCACGCCTCCCGAATGGTCCCGGGACCTACGGACCCCTATCGCCTAATATTTTTCCGGACTATCAAATAAGACCTAAGGAACCATAGTCACCGCCACGCCATGATCGTTCCTCATTTATTGCGTTTTTCGGCCAAAAAACTAGAATTCCGCTCGGTTACCATATTTTTGTGTGCTATTGCCCACGCCTTCCGAGTGGTCCCAAGAGCCGCGGACCCCGATCGCCTAAAATTTTTCCGGGCAATCAAATACGACCTAAGGAACCATAATATCCGCCCCGCCATGATCATTCCTTATTGTTTTGCGTTTTTCGGCCAAACAACTAGAATTACGTGCGATTCCCATATTTTTGTGTGTTATAGCCCACACCTTTCGAGTGGTCCCGGGACCTCCAGACCCCTATCGCCTAAAAATTTTCCGGACTATCAAATACGACCTAAGGAACCATAGTATCCGCCCTGCCATGATCGTTCCTCATTTTTTGCGTTTTTCGGCCAAACAACTAGAATTCCGCGCGATCCCATATTTTTGTGTGTTATAGCCCACGCCTTCCGAGTGGTCCCGGGACCTCCGGACCCCTATCGCCTAAAATTTTTCCGGACTATCAAATACGACCTAAGGAACCATAGTATCCGCCCCGCCATGATCGTTCCTCATTTTTTGCGTTTTTCGGCCAAACAACTAGAATTCCGCGCGATCCCATATTTTTGTGTGTTATAGCCCACGCCTTCCGAGTGGTCCCGGGTCTCCGGACCCCTATCACCTAAAATTTTTACGGACTATCAATTAAGACCTAAGGAACCATAGTCACCGCCCAGCCATGATCGTTCCTAGTTTTTTCCGTTTTTCGGCCAAAAAACTAGAATTCCGTGCGATTCCCATATTTACGTGTCCTATAGCCCACGCCTTCCAAGTGAACCCGGGAACTCCGGACCCCTATCGCCTAAAATTTTTCCGTACTATCAAATATGACCTAAGGAACTATAGTCACCGCCCAGCCATGATCATTCCGCATTTGTTGCGTTTTTCGGCCAAAAAACTATAATTCCGCCCGATTACAATATTTTTGTGTGCTATTGCCCACCCTTGCAAGTGGTTCCGGGACCCCCGGACCTCGATCGCCTAAAATTTTTCCGGGCCGTCAAATACGACCTAAGGAACCATAGTAACCGCCCCGCCATCATCGTTTCTTACTTTTTGCATTTTTCGGCCAAATAACTAGAATTACGCCCGATTCCCATATTTTCGTATCACGCCTTCCAAGTGGTCCGGGGAGCCGCGGACCCCGATCACCTAAAATTTTTCCGGACTATCAAATACGACCTAAGGTACCATAGTCACCGCCCCACCATGATCGTTCCTCTTTTTTTGCGTTTTTCGGCCAAACAACTAGAATTTCGCGCGATTCCCATATTTTTGTGTGTTATAGCCCATGCCTTCCGACTGGTCCCGGGACCTCCTATCCCCTATCGCCTAAAATTTTTCCGGACTATCAAATACGACCTAAGGAACCATAGAATCCGCCCCGCCATGATCGTTCCTCATTTTTTGCGTTTTTCGGCCAAACAACTAGAATTTCGCGCGATTCCCATATTTTTGTGTGTTATAGCCCACGCCTTCCGAGTGGTCCCGGGACCTCCTGACCCCTATCGCCTAATATTTTTCCGGACTATCAAATACGACCTAAGGTACCATAGTCACCGCCCCACCATGATCGTTCCAAATGCTTTGCATTTTTCGGCCAAAAAACTAGAACTCCGCGCGATTTGCATATTTTATTGTGCTATATAGCTTACGCCTTCTGAGTGGTCCCGGGAGCCGTGGACCCCGATCGCCTAAAATTTTCCGGGCCATCAAATATGACCTAAGGAACCATAGTCACCGCCCCGCCATGATCGTTCCTCATTTATTGCGTTTTTCGGCCAAAAAACTAGAATTCCGCTCGATTACCATATTTTTGTGTGCTATTGCCCACGCCTTCCGAGTGGGCCGGGCCGCCGGTCTCGGATCACCTAAAAAATTTTCGGGCCGTCAATTAAGACCTAAGGAACCATAGTCACCGCCTCGCCATGATCGTTCCTCATTTTTTGCATTTTTTGGCCAAAAAACTAGAATTCCGCCCGATTCCCATATTTTTGTGTGCTATCGCCCACGCCTTCCGAGTGGGTCGGGCCCTCCGGAGCCGGATCGCCTAAAAATTTTTGGGACTATCAAATACGACCTAAGGAACCATAGTCACCGCCCCGCCATGATCGTTCCTAGTCTTTTGTGTTTTTCAGCCAAAAAACTAGAATTTTGCACGATTTCCATATTTTCGTGTGCATTAGCCAACATCTTCGAAGGGGTCCCGGGAACCCTGAACCCCGATCGCCTAAAAATTTTCCGGGCCATCAAATACGACCTAAGGAACCATAGTAACCACCCCGCCATGATCGTTTCTCATTTTTTGCGTTTTTCGGCCAAACAACTAGAATTCCGCGCGATTCCCATATTTTTGTGTGTTATAGCCCACGCCTTCCGAGTGGTCCCGGGACCTCCTGACCCCTATCGCCTAAAATTTTTCCGGACTATCAAATACGACCTAAGGAACCATAGTATCCGCCCCGCCATGATCGTTCCTCATTTTTTGCATTTTTTGGCCAAACAAATAGAATTCCGCGCGATTCCCATATTTTTGTGTTATAGCCCACGCCTTCTGAGTGGTCCCGGGACCTCCGGATCCCTATCGCCTAATATTTTTCCGGAGTATCAAATAAGACCTAAGGAACCATAGTCACCGCCCCGCCATGATCGTTCCTCATTTATTGCGTTTTTCGGCCAAAAAACTAGAATTCCGCTCGATTACCATATTTTTGTGTGCTATTGCCCACGCCTTCCGAGTGGTCCCAAGAGCCGCAGACCCCGATCGCCTAAAATTTTTCCGGGCAATCAAATACGACCTAAGGAACCATAGTATCCGCCCCGCCATGATTGTTCCTTATTTTTTGCATTTTTCGGCCAAACAACTAGAATTCCGCGCGATTCCCATATTTTTGTGTGTTATAGCCCACACCTTCCGAGTGGTCCCGGGACCTCCGGACCCCTATCGCCTAAAATTTTTCCGGACTATCAAATACGACCTAAGGAACCATAGTATCCGCCCCGCCATGATCGTTCCTCATTTTTTGCATTTTTCGGCCAAACAACTAGAATTCAGCGCGATACCATATTTTTGTGTGTTATAGCCCACGCCTTCCGAGTGGTCCCGGGTCTCCGGACCCCTATCACCTAAAATTTTTCCGGACTATCAATTAAGACCTTAGGAACCATAGTCACCGCCCAGCCATGATCGTTCCTAGTTTTTTCCGTTTTTCGGCCAAAAACCTAGAATTCCGCGCGATTCCCATATTTTCGTGTCCTATAGCCCACGCCTTCCAAGTGAACCCGGGAACTCCGGACCCCTATCGCCTAAAATTTTCTGGGCCATCAAAGATGACCTAAGGAACCATAGTCACTGCCCCGCCATAATCGTTCCTCATTTATTGCGTTTTTCGGCCAAAAAACTAGAATTCCGCTCGATTACCATATTTTTGTGTGCTATTGCCCACGCCTTCCAAGTGGTTCCGGGACCCCCGGACCCCGATCGCCTAAAATTTTTCCGGGCCGTCAAATACGACCTAAGGAACCATAGTCACCGCCTCGCCATGATCGTTCCTCATTTTTTGCATTTTTTGGCCAAAAAACTAGAATTCCACCCGATTCCCATATTTTTGTGTGCTATCGCCCACGCCTTCCGAGTGGGTCGGGCCCCCCGGAGCCGGATCGCCTAAAAATTTTCCGGACTATCAAATACGACCTAAGGAACCATAGTCACCGCCTCGCCATGATCGTTCCTAGTCTTTTGCGTTTTTCAGCCAAAAAACTAGAATTTCACGCGATTTCCATATTTTCGTGTGCTTTAGCCCAAGCCTTCCAAGGAGTCCCGGGAACCCCGAACCCCGATCGCCTAAAAATATTCCGGGCCATCAAATACAACCTCAGGAACCATAGTAACCACCCCGCCATGATCGTTCCTCATTTTTTGCGTTTTTCGGCCAAACAACTAGAATTCCGCGCGATTCCCATATTTTTGTGTGTTATAGCCCACGCCTTCCGAGTGGTCCCGGGACCTCCTGACCCCTGTCGCCTAATATTTTTCCGGACTATCAAATAAGACCTAAGGAACCATAGTCACCACCCCACCATGATCGTTCCTCATTTATTGCATTTTTCGGCCAAAAATCTAGAATTCCGCTCGATTACCATATTTTTGTGTGCTATTGCCCACGCCTTTCGAGTGGGCTGGGCCGCCGGTCTCGGATCGCCTAAAAAGATTTCGGGCCATCAATTAAGACCTAAGGAACCATAGTCACCGAATCGCCATGATCGTTCCTCATTTTTTGCATTTTTTGGCCAAAAAACTAGAATTACTCCCGATTCCCATATTTTTGTGTGCTATATCGCCCACGCCTTCTGAGTGGGTCGGGCCCCCGGAGCCGGATCGCCTAAAAATTTTCCGGACTATCAAATACGACCTAAGGAACCATAGTCACCGCCCCGCCATGATCGTTCCTAGTCTTTTGTGTTTTTCAGCCAAAAAACTAGAATTTCACACGATTTCCATATTTTCGTGTGCATTAGCCCACGCCTTCCAAGGGGTCCCGGGAACCCCGAACCCCGATCGCCTAAAAATTTTACGGGCCATCAAATACGACCTAAGGAACCATAGTAACCACCCCGCCATGATCGTTCCTCATTTTTTGCGTTTTTCGGCCAAACAACTAGAATTCCGCGCGATTCCCATATTTTTATGTGTTATAGCCCACGCCTTCCGAGTGGTCCTGGGACCTCCTGACCCCTATCGCCTAATATTTTTCCGGACTATCAAATAAGACCTAAGGAACCATAGTCACCACCCCACCATGATCGTTCCTCATTTATTGCATTTTTCGGCCAAAAAACTAGAATTCCGCTCGATTACCATATTTTTGTGTGCTATTGCCCACGCCTTCCGAGTGGGCCGGGCCGCCGGTCTCGGATCGCCTAAAAAATTTTCGGGCCATCAATTAAGACCTAAGGAACCATAGTCACCGAATCGCCATGATCGTTCCTCATTTTTTGCATTTTTTGGCCAAAAAACTAGAATTACTCCCGATTCCCATATTTTTGTGTGCTATATCGCCCACGCCTTCTGAGTGGGTCGGGCCCCCGGAGCCGGATCGCCTAAAAATTTTCCGGACTATCAAATACAACCTAAGGAACCATAGTCACCGCCCCGCCATGATCGTTCCTAGTATTTTGTGTTTTTCAGCCAAAAAACTAGAATTTCGCATGATTTCCATATTTTCGTGTGCATTAGCCCACGCCTACCAAGGGGTCCCGGGAACCCTGAACCCCGATCGCCTATAAATTTTACGGGCCATCAAATACGACCTAAGGAACCATAGTAACCACCCCGCCATGATCGTTCCTCATTTTTTGCGTTTTTCGGCCAAACAACTAGAATTCCGTGCAATTTCCATATTTTTATGTGTTATAGCCCACGCCTTCCGAGTGGTCCCGGGACCTCCTGACCCCTATCGCCTAAAATTTTTCCGGACTATCAAGTACGACCTAAGGAACCATAGTATCCGCCCCGCCATGATCGTTCCTCATTTTTGGCGTTTTTCGGCCAAACAAATAGAATTCCGCGCGATTCCCATATTTTTGTGTGTTATAGCCCACGCCTTCTGAGTGGTCCCGGGACCTCCGGACCCCTATCGCCTAATATTTTTCCGGAGTATCAAATAAGACCTAAGGAACCATAGTCACCGCCCCGCCATGATCGTACCTCATTTATTGCGTTTTTCGGCCAAAAAACTAGAATTCCGCTCGATTACCATATTTTTGTGTGCTATTGCCCACGCCTTCCGAGTGGTCCCAAGAGCCGCAGACCCCGATCGCCTAAAATTTTTCCGGGCAATCAAATACGACCTAAGGAACCATAGTATCCGCCCCGCCATGATCGTTCCTTATTTTTTGCGTTTTTCGGCCAAACAACTAGAATTACGCGCGATTCCCATATTTTTGTGTGTTATAGCCCACACCCTACGAGTGGTCCCGGGACCTCCGGACCCCTATCGCCTAATATTTTTCCGGACTATCAAATAAAACCTAAGGAACCATAGTATCCGCCCCACCATGATCATTTCTCATTTTTTGCGTTTTTCGGCCAAACAACTAGAATTCCGCGCGATCCCATATTTTTGTGTGTTATAGCCCACTCCTTCCGAGTGGTCCCGGGTCTCCGGACCCCTATCACCTAAAATTTTTCCGGACTATCAATTAAGACCTAAGGAACCATAGTCACCGCCCAGCCATGATCGTTCCTAGTTTTTTCCGTTTTTCGGCCAAAAAACTAGAATTCCGCGCGATTCCCATATTTACGTGTTCTATAGCCCACGCCTTCCAAGTGAACCCGGGAACCCCGAACCCCGATCGCCTAAATATTTTCCGGGCCATCAAATACGACCTAAGGAACCATAGTAACCACCCCGCCATGATCGTTCCTCATTTTTTGCATTTTTCGGCCAAACAACTAGAATTCCGCGCGATTCCCATATTTTTGTGTGTTATAGCCCACGCCTTTCGAGGGGTCCCGGTACCTCCTGACCCCTATCGCCTAAATATTTTCCGGACTATCAAATACGACCTAAGGACCCATAGTATCCGCCCCTCCATGATCGTTTCTCATTTTTTGCATTTTTCGGCCAAACAACAAGAATTCCGCGCATTTCCCATATTTTTGTGTGTTATAGCCCACGCCTTCCGAGTGGTCCCGGGACCTCCTGACCCCTATCGTCCCAAATTTTTCTGGACTATCAAATACGACCTAAGGAACCATAGTATCCGCCCTGCCATGATCGTTCCTCATTTTTTGCGTTTTTCGGCCAAACAACTAGAATTCCGCGCGATTCCCATATTTTTGTGTGTTATAGCCCACGCCTTCCGAGTGGTCCTGGGACCTCCTGACCCCTATCGCCTAATATTTTTCCGGACTATCAAAAAAGACCTAAGGAACCATAGTCACCACCCCACCATGATCGTTCCTCATTTATTGCGTTTTTCGGCCAAAAAACTAGAATTCCGCTCGATTACCATTTTTTTGTGTGCTATTGCCCACATCTTCCGAGTGGGCCAGGCCGCCGGTCTCGGATCGCATAAAAATATTTCGGGCCATCAATTAAGACCTAAGGAACCATAGTCACCGCCTCGCCATGATCGTTCCTCATTTTTTGCATTTTTTGGCCAAAAAACTAGAATTTCGCCCGATTCCTATATTTTTGTGTGCTATCACCCACGCCTTCCGAGTGGGTCGGGCCCCCCGGAGCCGGATCGCCTAAAAAATTTTCGGACTATCAAATACGACCTAAGAAACCATAGTCACCACCCCGACATGATCGTTCCTAGTCTTTTGCATTTTTCAGCCAAAAAACTAGAATTTCGCGCGATTTCCATATTTTCGTGTGCTTTAGCCCACGCCTTCCAAGGGGTCCCGGGAACCCCGAACCCTGATCACCTAAAAAT
>NW_027174900.1:0-34643 GCF_000390325.3 Nicotiana tomentosiformis
AAGAGAAAAGGTAGTATATCCAAGACGAAAACGAACCTCTAAGGCAGCAAAAGAAACTTTTCCTTTTATTTATAAAAAGTCGAAACTGGTACAAGGAAGCAACTTTCGAATCTTCAGAACCAAAAACTGTAACAAAACCTCGACTTCGAAACTCGCCGGAACTCGATGAACCTCGGACGTACTCAACTGGGTTTGGGCATTTTTTTTTGGCTGAGATTTGGACCGTTCTCGAGCTGCTTTTAATTGAGTTTGGAGGTTATTTCAAGGCTGAAATATTTCCGATGACGTTTAATGTCGATAATGAGAGAAAAGATAAAATCTTTGGCTGCTACTAGCTTAACTCTTTTTAGCGTTCTTTCTTTCTTTCAATTTTCATTGCTTGTTTCCTTCTTTTGTGAAGTATTTTCTTTCCTCTTTTCAACGTTACTTTCCTTCTGTTCCCCCCGATTTCGTTCCCTTTTTCTATTTTTTTTGTCCCCCCTCATGAAAGGAGATTATGCATTATATAGAGAATGTGTAATAGTGTGTGTGTTGATGGAGAAGAAGAGTGAAAAGGTGGGGGGGCGTGTGTGTGTGTGACGAAAATGGGGATATGGGGTTGGGACGTGAGAGACGTGAGTAAGAGGGACATAAAAGGTGGGAAGTTAGGCTAAAAATGGGGATTTATGGGATTGGGATTGTTATCTAATTAAAAATCAGATTTTTGAATTCATTTTTTAGGAGATAAATTAAAATATTAAATAGAAAGATTAACTAACATTTCTTACAATATAAAAAAATTAAATATTTACATGTACTTTAAATGATACTAATAAAGATACTATAATTTAGTTATTAAAATTCTAATTAAAGAAAACCAATTTTTTTTTTTTTTTTTTGTAAATTTTCTTTTTCTCTTTACAAAAAGAAATAAAATTTGTACTATAAGTATGTGAATATCTTTGTAGTTTTTTTTTTTTTTTTTTAATAAAACCTATTAAGAGTAAGATAAAAGTTTAAAATATTAAGATTAGACCTAAAAAGAAATATTTACACTAAAATAGTATAGAATTTGGGTGCGGTCAAAAATTAGGTGTTCACAGCATGCCCCTCTTTGCTTGGAAACATGAAGAGTTTTCAAGCAAAGAAAATGAACAAGGTGACTGATTTTTGACCTCACTATTATTTAAAAAGGAAAAGAAGATAAAAGAAAAAAGTGCGACCGAGCCTTGGTTGTAGGCAGCCTACATATCCCGAGTTATAAGGGAATCAGGTCACGTGTAGTTCAAGTGGAAAATGACTGATAGAGTATACTTAGATGGAGAGCCGAGCGAAGTTCCGTCGAGGTTCTGATCCGCGGTTCCTACTATTACATCAAAGTGAAAAGAAAATTACATACTCTTGAAATCTAAGAGTTACAAAATTTCTATCTAAATGCTATCTGGAGTCTTGTCTTGATTCTTGACTTGCTTCCCTCATTGACTTTAAACTGAAACTTGATGCTCTCGATGTAACAAACTATGAAATATTCTCCGAGGCTTGATTCTCGATCAGATGACGAGAAGATGGATCTTGAGACCCTATGTCTTAGCATGCATTATGTCAAAGCTGGTTCGGCTGGTATTGAGATCAAACGTTCCACTTTCTCTGGCGAGAGATGGAATCTTATTTTTTGCACATCCAATCCGTACTTTGCAAAAACAACCTGCAAACCATCAGAAACAAACAAAACGAACAAAATTTTTCTGCCCCAGTTTGCTCTAGGAAATTTTTGTGAGTTATTGAAAATTCATTAAACTATATTTGCTATTGCAGAATAAAGAATTGAAAAAAAAAACACGTACCCTATGTTAACAAAATGGAAGGCAACCAGGGGATGTAGTACCCTATGTTGACCATAAGATGAGGCTCGTGGCACTCTGAGATGCTACTAGGGAATGTCGTACCCTATGTTGGCAGAAAGTAAGGCAGCCAGGGGATGTAGTACCCTATTTGGCAATAAGGTGAGGCTCTTGGCACTCTGGGATGCTACTAGGGAATGTCGTACCCTATGTTGGCAGAAAGTAATGCAGACAAGGGATG
Source organism: Nicotiana tomentosiformis (assembly GCF_000390325.3). Lineage (NCBI taxonomy): Eukaryota > Viridiplantae > Streptophyta > Magnoliopsida > Solanales > Solanaceae > Nicotiana > Nicotiana tomentosiformis. Next base: position 2,062 of record NW_027174900.1, read on the forward strand.
TAGTACCCTGTGTTGGAAATAAGATGAGGCTCATGGCGTTCTGAGATGCTACTAGGGAATGTCGTACCCTATGTTGGCAGTAAAAATGAGGCTCGCGGCACTCTGGGATGCTACTAGGGAATGTTGTACCCTATGTTGGCAAAAAGTAATGCATCCAGGGGATGTAGTACCCTGTGTTGGTGATAAGATGAGGATCGTGGCTCTCTGAGATGCTACTAGGGAATGTCGTACCCTATGTTGGCACTAAAATGCAACCAGGGGATGTAGTACCCTGTGTTTGGCAGTAAGATGAGGCTCGTGGCACTCTGAGATGCTACTAGGAAATGTCGTATCCTATGTTAGCAATAAGAAATGCCACCAGGGGATGTAGTACCATGTGTTGGCAATAAGATGAGGCCCGTGGCACTCTGAGATGCTACTAGGGAATGTCGTATCCTATGTTGGCACTAAAATGCAATCAGGGGATGTAGTACCCTGTGTTTGGCAGTAAGATGAGGCTCGTGGCTCTCTGAGATGCTACTAGGGAATGTCGTATCCTATGTTAGCAATGAGAAATGCAACCAGGGGATGTAGTACCATGTGTTGGCAATAAGATGAGGCCCGTGGCACTCTGAGATGCTACTAGGGAATGTCGTACCCTATGTTGGCACTAAAATGCAACCAGGGGATGTAGTACCCTGTGTTTGGCAGTAAGATGAGGCTCGTGGCTCTCTGAGATGCTACTAGGGAATGTCGTACCCTATGTTGGCAATAAAATGAGGCTCTTGGCACTCGGAGATGCTACTACGGAATGTCGTACCCTATGTTAGCAATAAAAAATGCAACCAGGGGATGTAGTACCCTATATTGAAGATAGGGTATTGATTCCCTATAATGAAACTAAAAATAACATGATTACATGTATTAGGAGAAAATCAAGGATTTGAGAACTTCACTTGGTGGTGTTCGTCTTTTCACGAACTGTTTCCTAAAATTGTTATGTTCCTGTTCTAAACAAAGAAAGATTTGTTAGTTTTAAAATGGTGGTCGGTTTGTGGCCTTGATTTCTTGGGCGACTTGACCTTGCGTCTATTACACTTGTTAGAAAAACTGACTCCGTCGATGATTGTACAAGTTGCATGGAGATTCTGTCTTTTCTTTCTGGAGATCTTCTTTCTCAACATCAAAACCTAACCATTTTGCGCCTATCACCATTTGTGTTCATGGTGCAAACAACCTTGCTTCCCAAAAATCTTTTAACTGAGTAACTTTTGTTGACCCTTGGAACATTATTTAGTCCTTCCAGCCTTTTTCTCGTCAAGGAAAATCGCAGATGGCTTTATGCCTTTTCCTATACGGTTTATGCCCAGCAATCTTTGCTTTATATAACGGGGAAACTGTAACCAATTTTGCGGTCTTTTCTTTGCTTTGCTTTGACAAGATTATACTGAAAGGGACTCAAAAAAAGTAATGCGAAAGAAAACAAGAAGGTAACCTAATAGATATTACAACTTAATCAAGAAGTGTCCCTTTCAGAAGAAAAAATAAGAAAGGACTTATCTAGAGGAAATATGCTGACTTCAATGAACATGACATGCACTTTGGACTGGATGCCCGATCCGTTTGAACCGTCTAATTCTCGAAATCTGTTGTAAACTTAACTTTGAAACTGAGTTCTTTGTCTTGACCATGCTTGTGTCGGGATGTACGAAGCCTTAAATCGATCAATGATGCCCTTTGTGGGTTTTCACCAATTGACCTCTCTCACCTATCTTTCTCTCAACTCACCATTGCCTTATAGTGCCCGTGAGGGTTTTCACCAATAAGACTCTCTCATTTATTTTTCTCTCTTTACAATGACTGAGGCATCACCCGTAGTATACTGACTTAGCATTCTCGAAAGTTGATCAGAAGGTCTTAGCAGGGAAAGGTAAAAAGAAATACTCAACTGAATTACAACTTTTGGACCCATTTTGATGGAACAACCATCGAAAATAAAATAAAACCATGCCCCAGTTTATTTGAATACTTAGGACATGTGGATTTTTGTTTTGGTGTGACCGAACCCCAGAGTGAGGCTGCCTACGTATCCTTTCGGAATCAGGTCAGACGTAGTTCAATGACATGAACTTGTTTTGATGATTTTTTATTTTTTTTTGAGTTTTCTTTGATGGTTTTTTTTTTTAAGTACATTGGTTCCAAAAGAGGGGAAAACAAAGAAATATAAACAAGGCTTCAAAGGGATAACTAGGGTTGACCAGTGTTTGGGTAGCGAGAATGATAGCCTTTCGTCATCCCAACCTGAGAATGCTAAATATAAGAATGCCCCAACAGAGCCATGTCAGACATAGTATCTCTTGACCGCATCTGCGTTGACGGATATATCAGTCACCTTTCCTTCTATATCTTCCAAGTGTAGAGCTCCTTTTGACAATACTTTCTTGACGAGGTAAGGACCTTGCCAATTCGGGGCGAACTTTCCTTTTGCTTCTTCCTGGTGCGGAAAAATACGTTTCAAAACAAGTTGTCCTACCTCAAATTTTCTTGGGCGCACTTTCTTATTGTAAGCGCGTGCCATTCTTTGTTGGTATAACTGACCAAAACAAACTGCCGCCAAACGCTTTTCATCAATCAAATTCAACTGTTCCAATCGGGACTTCACCCATTCAGTGTCCTCAATCCCTGCTTCAACAATGATTCGGAGAGAGGGAATCTCAATTTCAGCAGGTATGACCGCTTCAGTTCCATAAACCAATAAGTAGGGCGTTGCGCCAACTGATGTACGGACAGTTGTCCGGTATCCCAAAAGAGCAAAAGGTAGTTTCTCGAGCCATTGTCTAGACCCTTGGATCATCTTCCTAAGAATCTTCTTAATGTTCTTATTCGCAGCTTCAACAGCTCCATTAGCTTTGGGACGGTAAGGAGTAGAATTTCGATGCTCAATTTTAAATTGTTCACATACCTCCTTCATCAGATGACTATTCAAATTAGCAGCATTATCTGTAATAATGGTTTTTGGAATACCGAAACGACAGATAATGTTGGAGTGAACAAAGTCTACTACTGCTTTCTTGGTAACTGCTTTCAATGTAATAGCTTCCACCCATTTGGTGAAGTAATCAATTGCAACCAAGATGAATCTGTGCCCATTTGAAGCTTTTGGCTCGATTGGGCCAATGACGTCCATTCCCCAAGAAACAAAAGGCCAAGGAGCCGACATAGGATACAACTCTGAAGGAGGCGAGTGAATCAAATCACTGTGAATCTGACACTGGTGGCACTTGCGAACAAAACGAAAGCAATCTCGTTCCATAGTAAGCCAATAATATCCTGCCCGAAGGATTTTCTTTGCTAGAACATATCCATTCATGTGCGGGCCACAAACTCCCGAATGCACCTCATTCATAATCATTTCAGCTTCTTTGGCATCCACACATCTCAACAAATTCAAATCCAGAGTTCTTTTGTATAGGATTTCCCCACTCAAAAAGAAACCATTAGAGAGTCGCCTAACAGTTCTCTTTTGATCCCTATTAGCATGTTCCGGATATTCTCTTGTTTTCAGAAACTGTTTAATATCACGATACCATGGTTCACCATCTGGTTCTGCTTCAATTGTATTGCAATAACCATGTTGATCCCGAATTTGAATTTCTAATGGGTCAATGTGAGTATTACCCGGATATGGAAGCATTGAGGCCAGGGTGGCCAAGGCATCAGCTAATTCATTGTGAAACCTGGGAATGTACCTGAATTCGATGGACTTGAACCTTTTGCTAAGATCCTCCACACATTGTCTATATGGAATGAGCTTGATGTCTCGAGTCTCCCAATCACCTTGAGCCTGCCGAATAAGCAAATCTGAATCTCCCATCACCAACAATTCATGCACATTTAGGTTTATTGCCATGTTCAGACCCATGATGCAAGCTTCATATTCTGCTGTGTTGTTTGTACAGAAAAAATGAAGTCGCGCCGTGGCAGGGTAATGTTGCCCAGTAGGTGATACCAGAATTGTCCCAATCCCTACGCCTTTGATGTTGACAGCCCCATCAAAGTATAGTTTCCAAATTTGACTGTCATCTTGGACTACTTCTTCAACTAAATTAACCTCTTCATCTGGGAAATATGTGTTCAAAGACTCATACTCATCATCAACCGGGTTTTCTGCCAGATGATCAGCCAAAGCTTGTGCCTTCATGGCAGTGCGAGTGACATAAACAATATCAAACTCTGTGAGCAAGATTTGCCATTTTGCTAATTTGCCAGTTGGCATCGGCTTCTGAAAGATGTACTTCAGGGGATCCATTCGGGATATGAGGTAAGTTGTATAGGCCAAAAGATAATGCCTAAGCTTCTGGGCGACCCAGGTTAAAGCGCAACATGTTCTTTCCAAAAGAGTGTATTTGGCCTCATAAGTGGTGAACTTTTTGCTCAAATAATATATTGCTTGTTCTCTTTTGCCTGTGACATCATGTTGACCCAGAACACAACCAAAGGAACTATCCATTACTGACAGATATAAAAATAGAGGCCTACCAGGTTCCGGCGGGACCAAAACAGGGGGATTTGACAAATATTCCTTGATCTTATCAAAAGCTTCTTGGCACTCATCTGTCCACTTGATAGCGGCGTTCTTTTTCAACAACTTAAAAATAGGCTCACGTGTTGTTGTAAGCTGCGCGATGAACCTGCTGATGTAATTCAACCTCCCGAGTAAACTCATGACTTCTGTTTTGTTCTTCGGGGGAGGCAGCTCTCGAATGGTTTTTATCTTGGAGGGATCTAACTCAATGCCTCTTCGACTAACTATAAAACCCAAAAGCTTCCCAGAAGGAACTCCAAATGCACATTTGGCTGGATTGAGTTTGAGATTGTACCTTCGTAGCCTTTCAAAGAACTTTTTCAAGTCTTGCACATGGTCAGCTTGTGTTCTCGACTTAATGATCACATCATCAATATACACTTCAATCTCTTTGTGCATCATGTCATGGAACATGGTAGTCATGGCTCTCATGTAAGTTGCCCCTGCATTCTTCAAACCGAATGGCATAACCCTATAACAATAAGTTCCCCATGGAGTTGTGAAGGCGGTCTTTTTTGCATCTTCTTCATCCATCAGAATTTGGTGATATCCGGCATAACAATCCACAAAAGATTGGATCTCATGTTTAGCGCAATTGTCAACAAGGATATGAATGTTGGGTAAGGGAAAGTTGTCCTTTGGACTTGCTTTGTTTAAATCCCTATAGTCAACACAAACTCTGATTTTCCCATCCTTCTTTGGCACTGGCACAACATTTGCTAACCATGTAGTGTATCGGACGACCCTGATCACATTTGCACTTAGTTGCTTCGTGATTTCTTCTTTAATCTTATCACTCATGTCTGTCTTAAACTTCCTTTGTTTTTGTTGGATTGGTGGAAAATTAGGATGTGTGGGAAGCTTATGGACCACTAGATCGGCACTCAAACCCGGCATGTCATCATACGACCAAGCAAATACATCTCTATACTCAAACAAAACTTGAATTATGGCATCTCTCGTCTTTTGTTCAGTATGAATGCTTATTTTTGTTTCTCTGATTTCTTCAGGACTTCCCAGGTTAATTGCCTCAGTTTCATTTAAGTTAGGCTTAGGCTTATTCTCAAATTGATCCAATTCCCTTTTTATTTCTCTAAAAGCCTCATCTTCGTCATACTCAACTTCTTGATTCATTATTTCGAGATTAGACAGCTTTTTAAGATCTGGGCATGAATTCCGCGTGCATGTCATGTTTTTAAAGCCAGCACTATCGAAACTGAAAATGATAAGAAATTAACAAAAATTAGGAAAATAAAAAGATAGAATTTTACTACGAAAATGGAACTTCATTTCATTGAATTTGAAAGGATAGAAGGGTTAACATCACAGCAAAGCAATTAAACTAAAATATCTGGATTACAACCCTTAAAATAATCCAAATACAGAAAAAACAACAAAACAGGCTACCAAGTCTCCTTCCTGATGGGAAGAGGAATTGCTTCCCAGTTGCTGAGCGAAGTATCTGGACCAATCAGTTGAACACTTGCCCGACTAGGGCCCTCCCCAACTTGAACCATATTGATCTCATAAAACATCTCCTTGAGACCCTGGCAAACTCCGTCAATGTCATCCTGAGTAGAAGGATTTTGGACTTCTTCAAATTGTGGCTTGACAAAAGAGTAGGCAATGTGAGGGATTGGTTTGGACAGATTCCAACCATTCTTTTTGCGGGCCTTGGCTCTGTCTATGTCAGCTGATGTTGGTTTAAAGCCCAAGCCAAAGGTATTTTTCTTCGAAAATGGAGCAATGGGGTTCACAATTCCTTGTAGAGAGGATCCCAATCCTTTTCCTGGTTCATAGCCGTTCCTCAACATCAGCGAAGCTACCATCATAGATGTGGCTGAAAGACGGGGATGCAGAATTGGTTTTCCTTCTTCCACTTGGTCCACCTCAATCACCTCAAATGCTTGATATATGATAGATTCACATCCTTCCTTGGCGTCGATATATGGAATGGATGGGTCTTTATAGACAGATGAGTCGTCCTCCCCATGAACAATAATTTCTTGCCCGTCACACTCGAATTTGACCATTTGATGTAGGGTGGATGGTACAGCTCTGGCCATATGGATCCACGGCCTTCCCAAAAGAAAATTATAGGAAGTTTCCATATCTAACACTTGAAAGACAATGTTAAAATCAACCGGGCCGATTGTCATGGTGAGTTCGATTTCCCCAATAGTGTCTCTTTTTGAACCATCAAAAGCTCTGATGCTGACATTACTGGTTCGAATTCTGTTACTGTCGATGTTCAGCTGTTGTAGAGTAGAAAGCGGACACACATCTACACTTGAGCCTCCGTCAATCATGACTCCTTTTACGTAGTGCCCTTCACATTTGACCATAAGATGCAAAGCTCTATTGTGGCCAGCCCCTTCCTCAGGCAAATCATCATCGCTGAAAGTAATTCTATTTACTTAAAAGAATCTTTCAGCCATTTTTTCTAGCTGATTCACCGTTGTCTTTTCTGAGACATATGCCTCGTTCAGAGTTTTGATCAACACACGACGATGCTCTTCTGAATGCAAAAGCATAGATAACAAAGATATCTGAGCAGGAGTTTTCCTTAGTTGGTCAATGATTGAGTAGTCTTGCAATTTCATCTTCTTAAAGAATTCCTCCGCTTCTTTTTCTGCAACGGGTTCTTTCACTGGCAAGTGACTTTCCCTGGCTTGCTTAGCTTTTCTCAATTCCTCTGGTGAATAACACCTTCCAGAGCGGGTCAAGCCCCCCATTTCACCTGTTTCTTCAACTATCTCTTTTCCTTTGTATGTCATGACAGTCTTGTTATAATTCCAGGGAATAGATTTTGTGTTTGTCACTAGGAGTTGGGCAACAGGTCGGATCACGACTGGCTCTGTTATATTCCTCAAACCATTATTCGGAATGATCTTTTGAATGCCTCCGGGGATGTAAAGTTTTGGCCCACCCAATTGAACCTCAACCTTTTTTGTGCTTCCAGGAACATAGAGAATCGTTCTTTCAGAACATGCCAAGTTCAAACTAGAATTCGCACCTTTCACCATCAATGGTGCCAATTGCGGCGGGCTCACTATCACTTTTGGTTCTGGCCCTATGGTTCTAACAACCATCTCTGTCTTGCCAGACTGCTTATAATCCCGATCATCACAAATCATCCCAATAAAATATGTATTATCATGAGTTGGGAGCGGATTGTTTGTGATATTAGGAGTATCCTCATTGTTTGTTACCACAATTGCCTTTGCTTCAATCAAATTTTCAATGGCTTTCTTTAATGTCCAACAGTTTTCAGTACTATTCCCTTGGGTGTTAGAGTGATACTCACATCTTGCATTTGAGTCAAAACCTTTTGAATTTGGATTCACATAACGCGGCATAATAGGTTCAATCAACTTCAACTGCATCAACTTTCGAAATAGGCTTGTATATGATTCTCCAATTGGGGTGAACTCTTTCTTTGGCTCCTGTTCTCTCACATATTCTTGTCGGGGACGAGGATTATATGGTGCCTGAAAATTCGGCCGGAGTTGACGGGAGCCTTGTGGAATCGGTGCCCGCCATTGTTGGTGATTAGGAGGCCTAGCATAAGCCTGAGCATTAAACACTGTGTATTGTTGCAGGGGAACTGAGTATCGGGGACCTTGAGGCGGATAATAATGTTGAAGAGAATTGGATAGTCCTTGTTGAAATTGCACGTAAGAAGGAGCTATTCCTCTTTGAACTCCCCCGAACCCAGATGCCATCATGGATCCTTCCTCCTTCTTTTTTCGATTTCCGAAATTGCCTGACCCGCTTTGAATTGCTTGTGTGGTTGCCTTATGGGCTGTCTGACTCACAATTTTGCCTGACTTCATGCCATTCTCAACTATTTCACCAATCTTAATCGCCTCAGCAAAAGGTTTACCGATGGCGGCCAACATGTAATGGAGGTAATCTGGATCCTGAGCTTGGAGAAAATAGTCAATCATTTCTGCCTCTTTCATTGGTGGTTTGACCCTAGCAGCCTGCTCTCTCCACTTGATTGCATATTCTCTGAAGCTTTCTGTTGGTTTCTTCTTTATGTTGACGAGAGAGGAGCGGTCTGGCACTATATCAATATTGTACTGAAACTGTTGGACAAAATCTTGAGCCATGTCATTCCAAACGTGCCAGTGAGAGATGTCTTGATCTATGAACCACTCTGAAGCAATTCCTGTCAAACTTTCCCCAAAATAAGCCATGAGCAATTCTTCTTTGCCTCCCGCTCCCCTTAGTTGGTTACAATATCTCTTCAAATGGGCAACGGGATCACCATGCCCATCATACTTGTCAAACTTGGGGGTCTTGAAGCCGGGTGGCAAATGAACATGGGGAAACATGCATAGATCGTTAAACGAAACACTCTTGTGGCCCCCCAAACCCTGTATGTTTCTCATGGTTTGTTCCAAGCTCTTCATTTTTCTGGTCATTTCCTCTTGTTCCATATTCTTTTCGGGCTTTTCGATCTCAATTGGGAACACGTTATGAGGAGTGTGCTTGTATGAATCTGGAACCTTTAAAGTCAGTTCTGGAGAGTAATGTTGGGCATCATGAGCATCCAGCTGTGGATCATTATTGGACATTTGAGCAAGAGCCGATTGAGGGACAGTGAAAGTATGGACAATGAGTATAGTAGGTGGGTCATTTCTGAGGGGTGCGATTGGAGGACGTGGAATGGAGGTACTGGGGATAGTGGGAAGGTTAAAGCTCGGACTGAATCCAGGTTGGTACAATGGGTTACTTGTTATGGAGATAGGCACTTGAGTGGCAACTGACACATTATGAAGATTGTCCGAAGGCCCTATGGGTAGTGAGGGCGGTGCTTGTCCATTCACCCAGGCTTGGTACATCTCTGCCAATTGTTGCTTCAACACTCTTACTTCTTCAACCAGTCCTGAACCTTGTTCAACCAATTGTCCATGGACATCATCATTATCTGACTCATTCTCACTGTTGTTTGCCATTCTACTTTTTCCTTTTGATCTCGTGTTGTAAGGGTGAGTCGCCAGTTTAAACCACAAACCAACCACCTCTGTTTTACTTTATCTTTTAAAATGACAAACAACAAACGTGTTAGAGTTAGGCATTTTGCAGATATTAATCACACATTATATGTCATGCACCTAATGCCATTTTCATTTCTAAAATGATCTTGGAAGGCTTTATGTTTCATCCCGGCTTATTGATTTATTGGTTTATTTTCATCTTGAATTTAACGGGTTTTTTTTCTTCATTTTTTTAGATTAATTATAGTTATGATCACATCCGATGAGGATTGCCTACGTATCATGACGCCACATGAATCAGACCATTATGTAGTTCAGGGGAAAACAGTAATAGTTTTTTTTTAACAAAACGAAATAATACAATAACAGAAAGGACATTACATTGAAAATGACTTACCAAACTCTGACAAGACCAAAAGACAGCGATTTTAAAGATTCAACAATGACTCAAACTAAAACATAACTACTACATAAAAACTTCTAACAACTACGACTATAATTCAACTCCACAATCTTCTGGCTTTCAAACACTGGAACATCTGCTCATGGTGGGGCTTGCCCTGGTTGACCCCCTAATGTACGGTACATCCTTTTTAACTCTGCTGCAAGATGACGGGCAAAAGTAGGTGCATGCTCCAAAAACTTCTCATAATCCATCCCTTGGCAGTTCACATAACTTTGAGCGGTATAAACAGCCAAATTATGAACTTGCTCTTTGAAGTACTGGAAATTCTGGTCTCGATCTTGTAACTGCTGCTGGCGAGTGGTGGCTATCTCCCTTATGTGGCCCTCACGATTTAAGGCTGACTCCAACTGAGCCCGAAGTCTAGCCTGCTCGAGTCTCGCCTGAGCCATCTCCCTATCAAAATCTGCATGCTGGTATTCTCTATTGTACCTTCTCATTTCTTCCAACTGTGCATGGAGCTGAGCTTCTGAACGTACCCAATGGGCCTTCTCTCTCTCGAATTGAGCCCTCTTTTCTTCAAATTGTGTTACTTGGCGATCCTTACTTGATTCGGCCTTCTCATTTAGCTGTACGATCTTTTCATTGGCTTTGTCCAATGACTTTTCAGTCTTTGCCAAGAGGGAATCATAATCTTGCACTTTTTCCATCAGATTGGCAATGGTTCTCTGGTCTTTCCAACTTCTCACTGGCACTTCAGAGGCTTTCTTCATCTGTTGAAGTTGAGCACGAAGGGCTTCATTTTTGCAGATTAGACTCTTCTTTTCCCCTTCGGCTTCTTGTTCTTGCAAGTCTTTCTCAAAATTGAGGTTTCTTAGCCTTTCTTCTAAGGCATGAATAGTTGTTTTGTATCCCTTTTCCCGTTCACCCCAAGCCAACCGTTCTTGGATTTTATCATCAAAGGCTTGAACATGCGGCCTTTTTGGGGGCCTTTTGGGCTCTGGCACATCATCCACGTGAGACCTCTTCCCAAACCATATAGCATAACCCGGATCTACCTCACCTCTCGCAGGATCTGGCACCTGAGTATCATATTTCAAGTAGCGACAACCATTCCAAATTTGCTGGATTAAAGCTTCGGGGAGTGGGGCTTCGGGGTGTAGCTCAATAACTTGCACACTCAAATCTTCATCCTTAGGTACTACTTGGTACCTTCCTAGCTGTCTTAGAACTCTGTGTGGCGCATACGGCTGGACACTTCTCAAACCCAACAATAGCAAATAACTTTTTAGGGCCGACATGTGTATCACCTCTCTTAGCGGGAGCCATCCCAAAGTCCACTCAATTTGACTTGCATTTAAAGATCTTAGGTGGGATATCCAGGCTTTCACCCCTTCTGGAGAGTTGTAATCTTTTACTCTTTCTTCGTAACTCTCAATGAAATTGTCCTTGTTCGGACCATAGCTCATGAACTTGGGGTGATGTCGGAGATGCTCAATCAACCACATTTGTAACAAACTATTGCACCCTTCGAAGAATTTTGCCCCAGACTTGCACAAAGTCAACGCCCGATAAATGTCTGATAGAATGATCGGGGCAAGAGTGTGATGTTCTTTGGTAGTGAGGACCTGTACAACCCTGGCTATGCGGGTATCAATTGTCTGCTTCTCGTTTGGGAAGACCATAATTCCCAGAAACGCCACTATGAAGGCGAAGCGACGATGAATCTGCCATGTGTCTTTGTTCTGCTTGTTGTTAAGGCCCTTTTCATGCATTTCAAACCCATTTGGCTGCCCGAACCTAGAGTACAAGAAGTAGAAAGAACAACACCCTTCGACTACGTTGGTCTTTCTAATTTGCTTACTGATGTTCAGAAGATCAAAGAATCGGTGTACAGAAAGAGCCCTTGGGAATATGAGCTCCTGGTTTCTCAAATCCCTGCCAAACCCGGAATATCCAGCTATCTCTTCTAAAGTGGGAGTTAGCTCAAAATCGGAGAAGCGAAAGATATTGTGAACGGGGTCCCAAAAAATCACTAGTGCCTCAATCAAATCGTCCCGTGGTTTAATTTTCATAATATCTGTAAGGGCTCCCAAGTGCTTGGTGACCCATTTCTGCCCATCTTCTCCTAAATCATACCACCACATCTGAAGCTGAAGTGGAGCCTCGCCTACAACTGTGAATGGTGTGTTCTGAACAGTGCTCATTTTGTACCTGTGGGTGGTTAAGGTTAGGGTTGACACTAGTCTCAAGAGACAGAACCAATGCACTCCTTTTGCAAAACAATCTTTTGTAAATAACTCAATTTTAAGAAAAATCAACGAGAAGGGGGCTATTTTTGCAATTGTGACCGAAGAAAGGGTGGCTATTTTTGCAATTATGGCCCCTTCTTACTTTCAAGGATAGCTTTAGGGTCGGGGGAAGGGCATTATGGTCAAAGTGATTCCCAATTGACAGACACGTCCGTTCTTGCGAGAACAGCCCTTCAACAATTTTGAAGATGTTCTAAGGCTATTTTGACAGGAACGATTTGGGATTAACCGAAGCTGGGTCTGCTTATTTATTTATTTTTGATTAAAAAAAAATACTAGACACATTTCTTTTTTTTATATAGTTATTTTATAAAAATGGGGCCGAACCCTATGAAGGTTGCCTACGTATCTCACATCCGGTAAGAATCAGACCCGCGTAGTTCGTAAATATTTCAGGAATAGGATGACACTTTTTTTTTTGAAAAATTCAGGCTTTTTTTTGATTTTTTTTTTGGGATAAATACTGAGATTTTCGAAAATCGGGTAAATTTTCTCCCTCATATTTTCTTCTTTCTGGTTTTCCCTCAATATTTTTATATTTTTATTTTATTTTAGAAACCGGTCAACATGCACAAACCAAATCAAACATAATGCACAAGTAGCACATAAGATGCATCGGGATGGTCTTGTAATTTCGGGTACACCTGTCCTAGATGGACCCAACCCCTATGTTGAGTCCCCAAAGTCAAATGCACATGATGCAAACAAACGTTCCTATTAGGGATCCGGCATGAGGCTATGTTATTCTAGGTTTAAATCCTAAGGGGAGTGTTTTAGACCTGGCTTACCCAAGCGGACAGCTCGAGCCGAGATGGGGGTAAAGTACCGGGAGCACGAAAGTCTACCCGGCCTAGTTACTGACCCAGCCTCGTTTTAATTGGTATGACTTCTAACAGAAAAGTGGGCCACGCGCACGTGTGCACCATAAATTCAGAAGACTCAGAAGGGAGGCGTAAGAAGACAATTTAATACAGTTCAAATAGTATCAAAGCGGTAAATAAGCAACAATTAGCACATTAGGCCCACAAACACAATAATATCATACAATCAATAAAGCCAAGTATAAATCACATTACAAGCTCGAATTCTGAACCCTGAACCAAAAGTTCTGGGTTCTTGTTCCCCAGCAGAGTCGCCAGAGCTGTCACACCCCCTTTTTTCCCACGCAACCCTTATTACGAGGTTGAGTTAGAAGAGTTTTTCCAATTAAAGTGACGTTTTGAAAAGGGATTATTTATTATTCAGAGTCGCCACTTGGAATTGAGTTTTGGTGTTCCAAGTCACCTTTTATTGAATCCCTTATCAAAAGGAAGATTTGACTCCTAATTTATGGTCTACGAAAATAGAAGACTGAGTAAGGAATTCTGTTGACTGAGGGGAAGGTGTAAGGCACCCCTCGAGTCCCGTGGTTCTAGCACGGTCGCTTTATTGACTAATGTAAGGCTTAAATCAATTTTTAGTTATTCTTGTATTTTATTGATTATGGCTTATTTATTACCGCTTAATTAATTATTATATTTTATTAATTGTGTTCACCAAGATGCGGTACGCACACAAGGTACTTCTTTGAAATTAAATGTTAAACAAGGTACGGAATGTACACATTGTCAAAACATAATTATTTTGAATTTAAAGGTATCAAGACGCGGGAATGCACACATAATCCTTTTATTACTTAAGCATATCAATCCAAGGTTCGGGTATGAATACATGAGCTAATATTTAAAGTACATCTAAAGTTTTTCTAGCGTTTTATAGTATTTCAATTATTTATCTTTTTAGATCTGAGATATATATTTGTATACTATTACTTTTACCTATTACAATGAGTCTTAAATTAGTGCCTAGGCCGAATTAATATGCTCCTTGTGAACCCTCTTTATTAAAATTGACATATAAATGCGAGCAGCAATATGGCCAAAAATTTAGCCATGACATTTGTAAGCAATTAATGCAAAATTAAGACTAAAATTTGAAAATACAGTCATTTAACGATCACAATCATGAAACCAATTCTTGACTCCAAAATGGGAAGCAGCAAACTAATTCAATTCTTGAAACTATTTCAAACAAAAAATTATCCTAACACTATTTCAAATCATTAAGAACTCACTTAAATCACTAGTATAATATTCCATATACGAAGGACGTTAGCTTTTAGAAAAGAAATTCTCATATACTCTAGCCATATATATCAATAGAATAAGTCAACTTAACTTACTTAAACGCCAAAGGCAGTAAGTAATAAAAATAATTAACGTAACTCTAGTCACTTTCTTTTTACCTTTTTTTTTTCTGAGACTAAATAACTGACCAAATTAACAAGTTACAGACGTGATTTAAGCTTACAAAGATATCTTTTTTTTTTTTTACAGAAAACTTTACCAACAGGGTTGAAGGATTTTCGACAGAGACTCCGACATTCACTCTTTAAGTTGAAATGCCTTTTATTTTTTAACTGATGCTCCTACGAGTCTAAGCGAAAATATACCGCAACTCCAGCTTAAAACGCAGACAATACAGTAACGTGCTCGACATAACATTTATACCAACTTAACAATAGATAAAGCGAATATTAGCAGGAAAGCTTCATTCATCCAAAGCATATTTAGAGTAAAACAAGCAGGAAATAGAGTCTTTTATCTTCTCATGTAACTTATAAACCTACTGTTAGAATGTTCATATCAACAAACAATTATGTAATAGGCTATCAACATGAATCACTTAAAGAAAGTTCTCATAAAAAAACAGTAACAATATTAAGAGAAAAGGTAGTATATCCAAGACGAAAACGAACCTCTAAGGCAGCAAAAGAAACTTTTCCTTTTATTTATAAAAAGTCGAAACTGGTACAAGGAAGCAACTTTCGAATCTTCAGAACCAAAAACCGTAACAAAACCTCGACTTCGAAACTCGCTGGAACTCGATGAACCTCGGACGTACTCAACTGGGTTTGGGCATTTTTTTTTTGGCTGAGATTTGGACCATTCTCGAGCTGCTTTTAATTGAGTTTGGAGGTTATTTCAAGGCTGAAATATTTCCGATGACGTTTAATGTCGATAATGAGAGAAAAGATAAAATCTTTGGCTGCTACTAGCTTAACTCTTTTTAGCGTTCTTTCTTTCTTTCAATTTTCATTGCTTGTTTCCTTCTTTTGTGAAGTATTTTCTTTCCTCTTTTCAACGTTACTTTCCTTCTGTTTCCCCCGATTTCGTTCACTTTTTCTATTTTTTTCTATCCCCCCCCCCCCTTTTCTAATCTAAATGTATGCCTTATATAGAGAATGTGTAATAGTGTGTGTGTTGATGGAGAAGAAGAGTGAAAAGGTGGGGGGCGTGTGTGTGTGTGTGACGAAAATGGGGATATGGGGTTGGGACGTGAGAGACGTGAGTAAGAGGGACATAAAAGGCGGGAAGTTAGGCTAAAAATGGGGATTTATGGGATTGGGATTGTTATCTAATTAAAAATCAGATTTTTGAATTCATTTTTTAGGAGATAAATTAAAATATTAAATAAAAAGATTAACTAACATTTCTTACAATATAAAAAAATTAAATATTTACATGTACTTTAAATGATACTAATAAAGATACTATAATTTACTTATTAAAATTCTAATTAAAGAAAACCAATTTTTTTTTTATTTATAAATTTTCTTTTTCTCTTTACAAAAAGAAATAAAATTTGTACTATAAGTATGTGAATATCTTTGTAGTTTTTTTTTTTTTTTTTTAATAAAACCTATTAAGAGTAAGATAAAAGTTTAAAATATTAAGATTAGACCTAAAAAGAAATATTTACACTAAAATAGTATAGAATTTGGGTGCGGTCAAAAATTAGGTGTTCACAGCATGCCCCTCTTTGCTTGGAAACATGAAGAGTTTTCAAGCAAAGAAAATGAACAAGGTGACTGATTTTTGACCTCACTATTATTTAAAAAGGAAAAGAAGATAAAAGAAAAAAGTGCGACCGAGCCTTGGTTGTAGGCAGCCTACATATCCCGGGTTATAAGGGAATCAGGTCACGTGTAGTTCAAGTGGAAAATGACTGATAGAGTATACTTAGATGGAGAGCCGAGCGAAGTTCCGTCGAGGTTCTGATCCGCGGTTCCTACTATTACATCAAAGTGAAAAGAAAATTACATACTCTTGAAATCTAAGAGTTACAAAATTTCTATCTAAATGCTATCTGGAGTCTTGTCTTGATTCTTGACTTGCTTCCCTCATTGACTTTAAACTGAAACTTGATGCTCTCGATGTAACAAACTATGAAATATTCTCCGAGGCTTGATTCTCGATCAGATGACGAGAAGATGGATCTTGAGACCCTATGTCTTAGCATGCATTATGTCAAAGCTGGTTCGGCTGGTATTGAGATCAAACGTTCCACTTTCTCTGGCGAGAGATGGAATCTTATTTTTGCACATCCAATCCGTACTTTGCAAAAACAACCTGCAAATCATCAGAAACAAACAAAACGAACAAAAAAATTTTCTGCCCCAGTTTGCTCTAGGAAATTTTTGTGAGTTATTGAAAATTCATTAAACTATATTTGCTATTGCAGAATAAAGAATTGAAAAAAAAACACGTACCCTATGTTAATAAAAAAGAAGGCAACCAGGGGATGTAGTACCCTATGTTGACCATAAGATGAGGCTCGTGGCACTCTGAGATGCTACTAGGGAATGTCGTACCCTATGTTGGCAGAAAGTAAGGCAGCCAGGGGATGTAGTACCCTATTTGGCAATAAGGTGAGGCTCTTGGCACTCTGGGATGCTACTAGGGAATGTCGTACCCTATGTTGGCAGAAAGTAATGCAGACAAGGGATGTAGTACCCTGTGTTGGAAATAAGATGAGGCTCATGGCGTTCTGAGATGCTACTAGGGAATGTCGTACCCTATGTTGGCAGTAAAAATGAGGCTCGCGGCACTCTGGGATGCTACTAGGGAATGTTGTACCCTATGTTGGCAAAAAGTAATGCATCCAGGGGATGTAGTACCCTGTGTTGGTGATAAGATGAGGATCGTGGCTCTCTGAGATGCTACTAGGGAATGTCGTACCCTATGTTGGCACTAAAATGCAACCAGGGGATGTAGTACCCTGTGTTTGGCAGTAAGATGAGGCTCGTGGCACTCTGAGATGCTACTAGGAAATGTCGTATCCTATGTTAGCAATGAGAAATGCAACCAGGGGATGTAGTACCATGTGTTGGCAATAAGATGAGGCCCGTGGCACTCTGAGATGCTACTAGGGAATGTCGTACCCTATGTTGGCACTAAAATGCAATCAGGGGATGTAGTACCCTGTGTTTGGCAGTAAGATGAGGCTCGTGGCTCTCTGAGATGCTACTAGGGAATGTCGTATCCTATGTTAGCAATGAGAAATGCAACCAGGGGATGTAGTACCATGTGTTGGCAATAAGATGAGGCCCGTGGCACTCTGAGATGCTACTAGGGAATGTCGTACCCTATGTTGGCACTAAAATGCAACCAGGGGATGTAGTACCCTGTGTTTGGCAGTAAGATGAGGCTCGTGGCTCTCTGAGATGCTACTAGGGAATGTCGTACCCTATGTTGGCAATAAAATGAGGCTCTTGGCACTCGGAGATGCTACTACGGAATGTCGTACCCTATGTTAGCAATAAAAAATGCAACCAGGGGATGTAGTACCCTATATTGAAGATAGGGTATTGATTCCCTATAATGAAACTAAAAATAACATGATTACATGTATTAGGAGAAAATCAAGGATTTGAGAACTTCACTTGGTGGTGTTCGTCTTTTCACGAACTGTTTCCTAAAATTGTTATGTTCCTGTTCTAAACAAAGAAAGATTTGTTAGTTTTAAAATGGTGGTCGGTTTGTGGCCTTGATTTCTTGGGCGACTTGACCTTGCGTCTATTACACTTGTTAGAAAAACTGACTCCGTCGATGATTGTACAAGTTGCATGGAGATTCTGTCTTTTCTTTCTGGAGATCTTCTTTCTCAACATCAAAACCTAACCATTTTGCGCCTATCACCATTTGTGTTCATGGTGCAAACAACCTTGCTTCCCAAAAATCTTTTAACTGAGTAACTTTTGTTGACCCTTGGAACATTATTTAGTCCTTCCAGCCTTTTTCTCGTCAAGGAAAATCGCAGATGGCTTTATGCCTTTTCCTATACGGTTTATGCCCAGCAATCTTTGCTTTATATAACGGGGAAACTGTAACCAATTTTGCGGTCTTTTCTTTGCTTTGCTTTGACAAGATTATACTGAAAGGGACTCAAAAAAAGTAATGCGAAAGAAAACAAGAAGGTAACCTAATAGATATTACAACTTAATCAAGAAGTGTCCCTTTCAGAAGAAAAAATAAGAAAGGACTTATCTAGAGGAAATATGCTGACTTCAATGAACATGACATGCACTTTGGACTGGATGCCCGATCCGTTTGAACCGTCTAATTCTCGAAATCTGTTGTAAACTTAACTTTGAAACTGAGTTCTTTGTCTTGACCATGCTTGTGTCGGGATGTACGAAGCCTTAAATCGATCAATGATGCCCTTTGTGGGTTTTCACCAATTGACCTCTCTCATCTATCTTTCTCTCAACTCACCATTGCCTTATAGTGCCCGTGAGGGTTTTCACCAATAAGACTCTCATTTATTTTTCTCTCTTTATAATGACTGAGGCATCACCCGTAGTATACTGACTTAGCATTCTCGAAAGTTGATCAGAAGGTCTTAGCAGGGAAAGGTAAAAAGAAATACTCAACTGAATTACAACTTTTGGACCCATTTTGATGGAACAACCATCGAAAATAAAATAAAACCATGCCCCAGTTTATTTGAATACTTAGGACATGTGGATTTTTGTTTTGGTGTGACCGAACCCCAGAGTGAGGCTGCCTACGTATCCTTTCGGAATCAGGTCAGACGTAGTTCAATGACATGAACTTGTTTTGATGATTTTTTATTTTTTTTTGAGTTTTCTTTCTTCTTCTTTTTTTTTAAGTACATTGGTTCCAAAAGAGGGGAAAACAAAGAAATATAAACAAGGCTTCAAAGGGATAACTAGGGTTGACCAGTGTTTGGGTAGCGAGAATGATAGCCTTTCGTCATCCCAACCTGAGAATGCTAAATATAAGAATGCCCCAACAGAGCCATGTCAGACATAGTATCTCTTGACCGCATCTGCGTTGACGGATATATCAGTCACCTTTCCTTCTATATCTTCCAAGTGTAGAGCTCCTTTTGACAATACTTTCTTGACGAGGTAAGGACCTTGCCAATTCGGGGCGAACTTTCCTTTTGCTTCTTCCTGGTGCGGAAAAGATACGTTTCAAAACAAGTTGTCCTACCTCAAATTTTCTTGGGCGCACTTTCTTATTGTAAGCGCGTGCCATTCTTTGTTGGTATAACTGACCAAAACAAACTGCCGCCAAACGCTTTTCATCAATCAAATTCAACTGTTCCAATCGGGACTTCACCCATTCAGTATCCTCAATCCCTGCTTCAACAATGATTCGGAGAGAGGGAATCTCAATTTCAGCAGGTACGACCACTTCAGTTCCATAAACCAATAAGTAAGGCGTTGCGCCAACTGATGTACGGACAGTTGTCCGGTATCCCAAAAGAGCAAAAGGTAGTTTCTCGAGCCATTGTCTAGACCCTTGGATCATCTTCCTAAGAATCTTCTTAATGTTCTTATTCGCAGCTTCAACAGCTCCATTAGCTTTGGGACGGTAAGGAGTAGAATTTCGATGCTCAATTTTAAATTGTTCACATACCTCCTTCATCAGATGACTATTCAAATTAGCAGCATTATCTGTAATAATGGTTTTTGGAATACCGAAACGACAGATAATGTTGGAGTGAACAAAGTCTACTACTGCTTTCTTGGTAACTGCTTTCAATGTAATAGTTTCCACCCATTTGGTGAAGTAATCAATTGCAACCAAGATGAATCTGTGCCCATTTGAAGCTTTTGGCTCGATTGGGCCAATGACGTCCATTCCCCAAGAAACAAAAGGCCAAGGAGCCGACATAGGATACAACTCTGAAGGAGGCGAGTGAATCAAATCACTGTGAATCTGACACTGGTGGCACTTGCGAACAAAACGAAAGCAATCTCGTTCCATAGTAAGCCAATAATATCCTGCCCGAAGGATTTTCTTTGCTAGAACATATCCATTCATGTGCGGGCCACAAACTCCCGAATGCACCTCATTCATAATCATTTCAGCTTCTTTGGCATCCACACATCTCAACAAATTCAATTCCAGAGTTCTTTTGTATAGGATTTCCCCACTCAAAAAGAAACCATTAGAGAGTCGCCTAACAGTTCTCTTTTGATCCCTATTAGCATGTTCCGGATATTCTCTTGTTTTCAGAAACTGTTTAATATCACGATACCATGGTTCACCATCTGGTTCTGCTTCAATTGTATTGCAATAACCATGTTGATCCCGAATTTGAATTTCTAATGGGTCAATGTGAGTATTACCCGGATATGGAAGCATTGAGGCCAGGGTGGCCAAGGCATCAGCTAATTCATTGTGAAACCTGGGAATGTACCTGAATTCGATGGACTTGAACCTTTTGCTAAGATCCTCCACACATTGTCTATATGGAATGAGCTTGATGTCTCGAGTCTCCCAATCACCTTGAGCCTGCCGAATAAGCAAATCTGAATCTCCCATCACCAACAATTCATGCACATTTAGGTTTATTGCCATGTTCAGACCCATGATGCAAGCTTCATATTCTGCTGTGTTGTTTGTACAGAAAAAATGAAGTCGCGTCGTGGCAGGGTAATGTTGCCCAGTAGGTGATACCAGAATTGTCCCAATCCCTACGCCTTTGATGTTGACAGCCCCATCAAAGTATAGTTTCCAAATTTGACTGTCATCTTGGACTACTTCTTCAACTAAATTAACCTCTTCATCTAGGAAATATGTGTTCAAAGACTCATACTCATCATCAACCGGGTTTTCTGCCAGATGATCAGCCAAAGCTTGTGCCTTCATGGCAGTGCGAGTGACATAAACAATATCAAACTCTGTGAGCAAGATTTGCCATTTTGCTAATTTACCAGTTGGCATCGGCTTCTGAAAGATGTACTTCAGGGGATCCATTCGGGATATGAGGTAAGTTGTATAGGCCAAAAGATAATGCCTAAGCTTCTGGGCGACCCAGGTTAAAGCGCAACATGTTCTTTCCAAAAGAGTGTATTTGGCCTCATAAGTGGTGAACTTTTTGCTCAAATAATATATTGCTTGTTCTCTTTTGCCTGTGACATCATGTTGACCCAGAACACAACCAAAGGAACTATCCATTACTGACAGATATAAAAATAGAGGCCTACCAGGTTCCGGCGGGACCAAAACAGGGGGATTTGACAAATATTCCTTGATCTTATCAAAAGCTTCTTGGCACTCATCTGTCCACTTGATAGCGGCGTTCTTTTTCAACAACTTAAAAATAGGCTCACGTGTTGTTGTAAGCTGCGCGATGAACCTGCTGATGTAATTCAACCTCCCGAGTAAACTCATGACTTCTGTTTTGTTCTTCGGGGGAGGCAGCTCTCGAATGGTTTTTATCTTGGAGGGATCTAACTCAATGCCTCTTCGACTAACTGTAAAACCCAAAAGCTTCCCAGAAGGAACTCCAAATGCACATTTGGCTGGATTGAGTTTGAGATTATACCTTCGTAGCCTTTCAAAGAACTTTTTCAAGTCTTGCACATGGTCAGCTTGTGTTCTCGACTTAATGATCACATCATCAATATACACTTCAATCTCTTTGTGCATCATGTCATGGAACATGGTAGTCATGGCTCTCATGTAAGTTGCCCCTGCATTCTTCAAACCGAATGGCATAACCCTATAACAATAAGTTCCCCATGGAGTTGTGAAGGCGGTCTTTTTTGCATCTTCTTCATCCATCAGAATTTGGTGATATCCGGCATAACAATCCACAAAAGATTGGATCTCATGTTTAGCGCAATTGTCAACAAGGATATGAATGTTGGGTAAGGGAAAGTTGTCCTTTGGACTTGCTTTGTTTAAATCCCTATAGTCAACACAAACTCTGATTTGCCCATCCTTCTTTGGCACTGGCACAACATTTGCTAACCATGTAGTGTATCGGACGACCCTGATCACATTTGCACTTAGTTGCTTCGTGATTTCTTCTTTAATCTTATCACTCATGTCTGTCTTAAACTTCCTTTGTTTTTGTTGGATTGGTGGAAAATTAGGATGTGTGGGAAGCTTATGGACCACTAGATCGGCACTCAAACCCGGCATGTCATCATACGACCAAGCAAATACATCTCTATACTCAAACAAAACTTGAATTATGGCATCTCTCGTCTTTTGTTCAGTATGAATGCTTATTTTTGTTTCTCTGATTTCTTCAGGACTTCCCAGGTTAATTGCCTCAGTTTCATTTAAGTTAGGCTTAGGCTTATTCTCAAATTGATCCAATTCCCTTTTTATTTCTCTAAAAGCCTCATCTTCGTCATACTCAACTTCTTGATTCATTATTTCGAGATTAGACAGCTTTTTAAGATCTGGGCATGAATTCCGCGTGCATGTCATGTTTTTAAAGCCAGCACTATCGAAACTGAAAATGATAAGAAATTAACAAAAATTAGGAAAATAAAAAGATAGAATTTTACTACGAAAATGGAACTTCATTTCATTGAATTTGAAAGGATAGAAGGGTTAACATCACAGCAAAGCAATTAAACTAAAATATCTGGATTACAACCCTTAAAATAATCCAAATACAGAAAAAACAACAAAACAGGCTACCAAGTCTCCTTCCTGATGGGAAGAGGAATTGCTTCCCAGTTGCTGAGCGAAGTATCTGGACCAATCAGTTGAACACTTGCCCGACTAGGGCCCTCCCCAACTTGAACCATATTGATCTCATAAAACATCTCCTTGAGACCCTGGCAAACTCCGTCAATGTCATCCTGAGTAGAAGGATTTTGGACTTCTTCAAATTGTGGCTTGACAAAAGAGTAGGCAATGTGAGGGATTGGTTTGGACAGATTCCAACCATTCTTTTTGCGGGCCTTGGCTCTGTCTATGTCAGCTGATGTTGGTTTAAAGCCCAAGCCAAAGGTATTTTTCTTCGAAAATGGAGCAATGGGGTTCACAATTCCTTGTAGAGAGGATCCCAATCCTTTTCCTGGTTCATAGCCGTTCCTCAACATCAGCGAAGCTACCATCATAGATGTGGCTGAAAGACAGGGATGCAGAATTGGTTTTCCTTCTTCCACTTGGTCCACCTCAATCACCTCAAATGCTTGATATATGATAGATTCACATCCTTCCTTGGCGTCGATATATGGAATGGATGGGTCTTTATAGACAGATGAGTCGTCCTCCCCATGAACAATAATTTCTTGCCCGTCACACTCGAATTTGACCATTTGATGTAGGGTGGATGGTACAGCTCTGGCCATATGGATCCACGGCCTTCCCAAAAGAAAATTATAGGAAGTTTCCATATCTAACACTTGAAAGACAATGTTAAAATCAACCGGGCCGATTGTCATGGTGAGTTCGATTTCCCCAATAGTGTCTCTTTTTGAACCATCAAAAGCTCTGATGCTGACATTACTGGTTCGAATTCTGTTACTGTCGATGTTCAGCTGTTGTAGAGTAGAAAGCGGACACACATCTACACTTGAGCCTCCGTCAATCATGACTCCTTTTACGTAGTGCCCTTCACATTTGACCATAAGATGCAAAGCTCTATTGTGGCCAGCCCCTTCCTCAGGCAAATCATCATCGCTGAAAGTAATTCTATTTACTTAAAAGAATCTTTCAGCCATTTTTTCTAGCTGATTCACCGTTGTCTTTTCTGAGACATATGCCTCGTTCAGAGTTTTGATCAACACACGACGATGCTCTTCTGAATGCAAAAGCATAGATAACAAAGATATCTGAGCAGGAGTTTTCCTTAGTTGGTCAATGATTGAGTAGTCTTGCAATTTCATCTTCTTAAAGAATTCCTCCGCTTCTTTTTCTGCAACGGGTTCTTTCACTGGCAAGTGACTTTCCCTGGCTTGCTTAGCTTTTCTCAATTCCTCTGGTGAATAACACCTTCCAGAGCGGGTCAAGCCCCCCATTTCACCTGTTTCTTCAACTATCTCTTTTCCTTTGTATGTCATGACAGTCTTGTTATAATTCCAGGGAATAGATTTTGTGTTTGTCACTAGGAGTTGGGCAACAGGTCGGATCACGACTGGCTCTGTTATATTCCTCAAACCATTATTCGGAATGATCTTTTGAATGCCTCCGGGGATGTAAAGTTTTGGCCCACCCAATTGAACCTCAACCTTTTTTGTGCTTCCAGGAACATAGAGAATCATTTTTTCAGAACATGCCAAGTTCAAACTAGAATTCGCACCTTTCACCATCAATGGTGCCAATTGCGGCGGGCTCACTATCACTTTTGGTTCTGGCCCTATGGTTCTAACAACCATCTCTGTCTTGCCAGACTGCTTATAATCCCGATCATCACAAATCATCCCAATAAAATATGTATTATCATGAGTTGGGAGCGGATTGTTTGTGATATTAGGAGTATCCTCATTGTTTGTTACCACAATTGCCTTTGCTTCAATCAAATTTTCAATGGCTTTCTTTAATGTCCAACAGTTTTCAGTACTATTCCCTTGGGTGTTAGAGTGATACTCACATCTTGCATTTGAGTCAAAACCTTTTGAATTTGGATTCACATAACGCGGCATAATAGGTTCAATCAACTTCAACTGCATCAACTTTCGAAATAGGCTTGTATATGATTCTCCAATTGGGGTGAACTCTTTCTTTGGCTCCTGTTCTCTCACATATTCTTGTCGGGGACGAGGATTATATGGTGCCTGAAAATTCGGCCGGAGTTGACGGGAGCCTTGTGGAATCGGTGCCCGCCATTGTTGGTGATTAGGAGGCCTAGCATAAGCCTGAGCATTAAACACTGTGTATTGTTGCAGGGGAACTGAGTATCGGGGACCTTGAGGCGGATAATAATGTTGAAGAGAATTGGATAGTCCTTGTTGAAATTGCACGTAAGAAGGAGCTATTCCTCTTTGAACTCCCCCGAACCCAGATGCCATCATGGATCCTTCCTCCTTCTTTTTCCGATTTTCGAAATTGCCTGACCCGCTTTGAATTGCTTGTGTGGTTGCCTTAAGGGCTGCCTGACTCACAATTTTGCCTGACTTCATGCCATTCTCAACTATTTCACCAATCTTAATCGCCTCAGCAAAAGGTTTACCGATGGCGGCCAACATGTAATGGAGGTAATCTGGATCCTGAGCTTGGAGAAAATAGTCAATCATTTCTGCCTCTTTCATTGGTGGTTTGACCCTAGCAGCCTGCTCTCTCCACTTGATTGCATATTCTCTGAAGCTTTCTGTTGGTTTCTTCTTTATGTTGACGAGAGAGGAGCGGTCTGGCACTATATCAATATTGTACTGAAACTGTTGGACAAAATCTTGAGCCATGTCATTCCAAACGTGCCAGTGAGAGATGTCTTGATCTATGAACCACTCTGAAGCAATTCCTGTCAAACTTTCCCCAAAATAAGCCATGAGCAATTCTTCTTTGCCTCCCGCTCCCCTTAGTTGGTTACAATACCTCTTCAAATGGGCAACGGGATCACCATGCCCATCATACTTGTCAAACTTGGGGGTCTTGAAGCCGGGTGGCAAATGAACATGGGGAAACATGCATAGATCGTTAAACGAAACACTCTTGTGGCCCCCCAAACCCTGTATGTTTCTCATGGTTTGTTCCAAGCTCTTCATTTTTCTGGTCATTTCCTCTTGTTCCATATTCTTTTCGAGCTTTTCGATCTCAATTGGGAACACGTTATGAGGAGTGTGCTTGTATGAATCTGGAACCTTTAAAGTCAGTTCTGGAGAGTAATGTTGGGCATCATGAGCATCCAGCTGTGGATCATTATTGGACATTTGAGCAAGAGCCGATTGAGGGACAGTGAAAGTATGGACAATGAGTATAGTAGGTGGGTCATTTCTGAGGGGTGCGATTGGAGGACGTGGAATGGAGGTACTGGGGATAGTGGGAAGGTTAAAGCTCGGACTGAATCCAGGTTGGTACAATGGGTTACTTGTTATGGAGATAGGCACTTGAGTGGCAACTGACACATTATGAAGATTGTCCGAAGGCCCTATGGGTAGTGAGGGCGGTGCTTGTCCATTCACCCAGGCTTGGTACATCTCTGCCAATTGTTGCTTCAACACTCTTACTTCTTCAACCAGTCCTGAACCTTGTTCAACCAATTGTCCATGGACATCATCATTATCTGACTCATTCTCACTGTTGTTTGCCATTCTACTTTTTCCTTTTGATCTCGTGTTGTAAGGGTGAGTCGCCAGTTTAAACCACAAACCAACCACCTCTGTTTTACTTTATCTTTTAAAATGACAAACAACAAACGTGTTAGAGTTAGGCATTTTGCAGATATTAATCACACATTATATGTCATGCACCTAATGCCATTTTCATTTCTAAAATGATCTTGGAAGGCTTTATGTTTCATCCCGGCTTATTGATTTATTGGTTTATTTTCATCTTGAATTTAACGGGTTTTTTTTCTTCATTTTTTTAGATTAATTATAGTTATGATCACATCCGATGAGGATTGCCTACGTATCATGACGCCACATGAATCAGACCATTATGTAGTTCAGGGGAAAACAGTAATAGTTTTTTTTTAACAAAATGAAATAATACAATAACAGAAAGGGCATTACATTGAAAATGACTTACCAAACTCTGACAAGACCAAAAGACAGCGATTTTAAAGATTCAACAATGACTCAAACTAAAACATAACTACTACATAAAAACTTCTAACAACTACGACTATAATTCAACTCCACAATCTTCTGGCTTTCAAACACTGGAACATCTGCTCATGGTGGGGCTTGCCCTGGTTGACCCCCTAATGTACGGTACATCCTTTTTAACTCTGCTGCAAGATGACGGGCAAAAGTAGGTGCATGCTCCAAAAACTTCTCATAATCCATCCCTTGGCAGTTCACATAACTTTGAGCGGTATAAACAGCCAAATTATGAACTTGCTCTTTGAAGTACTGGAAATTCTGGTCTCGATCTTGTAACTGCTGCTGGCGAGTGGTGGCTATCTCCCTTATGTGGCCCTCACGATCTCTAAGGCTGACTCCAACTGAGCCCGAAGTCTAGCCTGCTCGAGTCTCGCCTGAGCCATCTCCCTATCAAAATCTGCATGCTGGTATTCTCTATTGTACCTTCTCATTTCTTCCAACTGTGCATGGAGCTGAGCTTCTGAACGTACCCAATGGGCCTTCTCTCTCTCGAATTGAGCCCTCTTTTCTTCAAATTGTGTTACTTGGCGATCCTTACTTGATTCGGCCTTCTCATTTAGCTGTACGATCTTTTCATTGGCTTTGTCCAATGACTTTTCAGTCTTTGCCAAGAGGGAATCATAATCTTGCACTTTTTCCATCAGATTGGCAATTGTTCTCTGGTCTTTCCAACTTCTCACTGGCACTTCAGAGGCTTTCTTCATCTGTTGAAGTTGAGCACGAAGGGCTTCATTTTTGCAGATTAGACTCTTCTTTTCCCCTTCGGCTTCTTGTTCTTGCAAGTCTTTCTCAAAATTGAGGTTTCTTAGCCTTTCTTCTAAGGCATGAATAGTTGTTTTGTATCCCTTTTCCCGTTCACCCCAAGCCAACCGTTCTTGGATTTTATCATCAAAGGCTTGAACATGCGGCCTTTTTGGGGGCCTTTTGGGCTCTGGCACATCATCCACGTGAGACCTCTTCCCAAACCATATAGCATAACACGGATCTACCTCACCTCTCGCAGGATCTGGCACCTGAGTATCATATTTCAAGTAGCGACAACCATTCCAAATTTGCTGGATTAAAGCTTCGGGGAGTGGGGCTTCGGGGTGTAGCTCAATAACTTGCACACTCAAATCTTCATCCTTAGGTACTACTTGGTACCTTCCTAGCTGTCTTAGAACTCTGTGTGGCGCATACGGCTGGACACTTCTCAAACCCAACAATAGCAAATAACTTTTTAGGGCCGACATGTGTATCACCTCTCTTAGCGGGAGCCATCCCAAAGTCCACTCAATTTGACTTGCATTTAAAGATCTTAGGTGGGATATCCAGGCTTTCACCCCTTCTGGAGAGTTGTAATCTTTTACTCTTTCTTCATAACTCTCAATGAAATTGTCCTTGTTCGGACCATAGCTCATGAACTTGGGGTGATGTCGGAGATGCTCAATCAACCACATTTGTAACAAACTATTGCACCCTTCGAAGAATTTTGCCCCAGACTTGCACAAAGTCAACGCCCGATAAATGTCTGATAGAATGATCGGGGCAAGAGTGTGATGTTCTTTGGTAGTGAGGACCTGTACAACCCTGGCTATGCGGGTATCAATTGTCTGCTTCTCATTTGGGAAGACCATAATTCCCAGAAATGCCACTATGAAGGCGAAGCGACGATGAATCTGCCATGTGTCTTTGTTCTGCTTGTTGTTAAGGCCCTTTTCATGCATTTCAAACCCATTTGGCTGCCCGAACCTAGAGTACAAGAAGTAGAAAGAACAACACCCTTCGACTATGTTGGTCTTTCTAATTTGCTTACCGATGTTTAGAAGATCAAAGAATCGGTGTACAGAAAGAGCCCTTGGGAATATGAGCTCCTGGTTTCTCAAATCCCTGCCAAACCCGGAATATCCAGCTATCTCTTCTAAAGTGGGAGTTAGCTCAAAATCGGAGAAGCGAAAGATATTGTGAACGGGGTCCCAAAAAATCACTAGTGCCTCAATCAAATCGTCCCGTGGTTTAATTTTCATAATATCTGTAAGGGCTCCCAAGTGCTTGGTGACCCATTTCTGCCCATCTTCTCCTAAATCATACCACCACATCTGAAGCTGAAGT
The DNA here is from genome assembly GCF_000390325.3 of Nicotiana tomentosiformis. Lineage (NCBI taxonomy): Eukaryota > Viridiplantae > Streptophyta > Magnoliopsida > Solanales > Solanaceae > Nicotiana > Nicotiana tomentosiformis. Next base: position 31,310 of record NW_027174900.1, read on the forward strand.
GGAGCCTCGCCTACAACTGTGAATGGTGTGTTCTGAACAGTGCTCATTTTGTACCTGTGGGTGGTTAAGGTTAGGGTTGACACTAGTCTCAAGAGACAGAACCAATGCACTCCTTTTGCAAAACAATCTTTTGTAAATAACTCAATTTTAAGAAAAATCAACGAGAAGGGGGGCTATTTTTGCAATTGTGACCGAAGAAAGGGTGGCTATTTTTGCAATTATGGCCCCTTCTTACTTTCAAGGATAGCTTTAGGGTCGGGGGAAGGGCATTATGGTCAAAGTGATTCCCAATTGACAGACACGTCCGTTCTTGCGAGAACAGCCCTTCAACAATTTTGAAGATGTTCTAAGGCTATTTTGACAGGAACGATTTGGGATTAACCGAAGCTGGGTCTGCTTATTTATTTTTTTTGATTAAAAAAAAATACTAGACACATTTCTTTTTTTTTTTTTATAGTTATTTTATAAAAATGGGGCCGAACCCTATGAAGGTTGCCTACGTATCTCACATCCAATAAGAATCAGACCCGCGTAGTTCGTAAATATTTCAGGAATAGGATGACACTTTTTTTTTTTGAAAAATTCATGTTTTTTGAAAAATTCAGACTTTTTTGGGGTAAATACTGAGATTTTCGAAAATCGGGTAAATTTTCTCCCTCATATTTTCTTCTTTCTGGTTTTCCCTCAATATTTTTATATTTTTATTTTATTTTAGAAACCGGTCAACATGCACAAACCAAATCAAACATAATGCACAAGTAGCACATAAGATGCATCAGGATGGTCTTGTAATTTCGGGTACACCTGTCCTAGACGGACCCAACTCCTATGTTGAGTCCCCAAAGTCAAATGCACATGATGCAAACAAACGTTCCTATTAGGGATCCGGCATGAGGCTATGTTATTCTAGGTTTAAATCCTAAGGGGAGTGTTTTAGACCTGGCTTACCCAAGCGGACAGCTCGAGCCGAGATGGGGGTAATGTACCGGGAGCACGAAAGTCTACCCGGCCTAGTTACTGACCCAACCTCGTTTTAATTGGTATGACTTCTAACAGAAAAGTGGGCCACGCGCACGTGTGCACCATAAATTCAGAAGACTCAGAAGGGAGGCGTAAGAAGACAATTTAATACAGTTCAAATAGTATCAAAGCGGTAAATAAGCAACAATTAGCACATTAGGCCCACAAACACAATAATATCATACAATCAATAAAGCCAAGTATAAATCACATTACAAGCTCGAATTCTGAACCCTGAACCAAAAGTTCTGGGTTCTTGTTCCCCAGCAGAGTCGCCAGAACTGTCACACCCCCTTTTTTCCCACGCAACCCTTATTACGAGGTTGAGTTAGAAGAGTTTTTCCAATTAAAGTGACGTTTTGAAAAGGGATTATTTATTATTCAGAGTCGCCACTTGGAATTGAGTTTTGGTGTTCCAAGTCACCTTTTATTGAATCCCTTATCAAAAGGAAGATTTGACTCCTAATTTTTGGTCTACGAAAATAGAAGACTGAGTAAGGAATTCTGTTGACTGAGGGGAAGGTGTAAGGCACCCCTCGAGTCCCGTGGTTCTAGCACGGTCGCTTTATTGACTAATGTAAGGCTTAAATCAATTTTTAGTTATTCTTGTATTTTATTGATTATGGCTTATTTATTACCGCTTAATTAATTATTATATTTTATTAATTGTGTTCACCAAGATGCGGTACGCACACAAGGTACTTCTTTAAAATTAAATGTTAAACAAGGTACGGAATGTACACATTGTCAAAACATAATTATTTTGAATTTAAAGGTATCAAGACGCGGGAATGCACACATAATCCTTTTATTACTTAAGCATATCAATCCAAGGTTCGGGTATGAATACATGAGCTAATATTTAAAGTACATCTAAAGTTTTTCTAGCGTTTTATAGTATTTCAATTATTTATCTTTTTAGATCTGAGATATATATTTGTATACTATTACTTTTACCTATTACAATGAGTCTTAAATTAGTGCCTAGGCCGAATTAATATGCTCCTTGTGAACCCTCTTTATTAAAATTGACATATAAATGCGAGCAGCAATATGGCCAAAAATTTAGCCATGACATTTGTAAGCAATTAATGCAAAATTAAGACTAAAATTTGAAAATACAGTCATTTAACGATCACAATCATGAAACCAATTCTTGACTCCAAAATGGGAAGCAGCAAACTAATTCAATTCTTGAAACTATTTCAAACAAAAAATTATCCTAACACTATTTCAAATCATTAAGAACTCACTTAAATCACTAGTATAATATTCCATATACGAAGGACGTTAGCTTTTAGAAAAGAAATTCTCATATACTCTAGCCATATATATATCAATAGAATAAGTCAACTTAACTTACTTAAACGCCAAAGGCAGTAAGTAATAAAAATAATTAACGTAACTCTAGTCACTTTCTTTTTACCTTTTTTTTTCTGAGACTAAATAGCTGACCAAATTAATAAGTTACAGACGTGATTTAAGCTTACAAAGATATCTTTTTTTTTTTTTTTTACAGAAAACTTTACCAACAGGGTTGAAGGATTTTCGACAGAGACTCCGACATTCACTCTTTAAGTTGAAATGCCTTTTATTTTTTAACTGATGCTCCTACGAGTCTAAGCGAAAATATACCGCAACTCCAGCTTAAAACGCAGACAATACAGTAACGTGCTCGACATAACATTTATACCAACTTAACAATAGATAAAGCGAATATTAGCAGGAAAGCTTCATTCATCCAAAGCATATTTAGAGTAAAACAAGCAGGAAATAGAGTCTTTTATCTTCTCATGTAGCTTATAAACCTACTGTTAGAATGTTCATATCAACAAACAATTATGTAATAGGCTATCAACATGAATCACTTAAAGAAAGTTCTCATAAAAAAAACAGTAACAATATTAAGAGAAAAGGTAGTATATCCAAGACGAAAACGAACCTCTAAGGCAGCAAAAGAAACTTTTCCTTTTATTTATAAAAAGTCGAAACTGGTACAAGGAAGCAACTTTCGAATCTTCAGAACCAAAAACCGTAACAAAACCTCGACTTCGAAACTCGCCGGAACTCGATGAACCTCGGACGTACTCAACTGGGTTTGGGCATTTTTTTTTTGGCTGAGATTTGGACCATTCTCGAGCTGCTTTTAATTGAGTTTGGAGGTTATTTCAAGGCTGAAATATTTCCGATGACGTTTAATGTCGATAATGAGAGAAAAGATAAAATCTTTGGCTGCTACTAGCTTAACTCTTTTTAGCGTTCTTTCTTTCTTTCAATTTTCATTGCTTGTTTCCTTATTTTGTGAAGTATTTTC